>NC_082397.1:9861883-10154383 GCF_031168955.1 Gadus macrocephalus | reverse complement strand
GGGCTTCTTCAGTCGCTCCTCCAAGTCCTCTGTGGAGGCCAACTCCCCCGCCGCTCTGAAGACCCGCTCCATCAGCGACCACCTGCTGCGGCGCACGGCCAGCGCCCCCGCCAAGGGACGCAAGAAGACCAAGCTGGCCCTGACCGAGTCCATGGCCTCCATCTCGGACCCGAGGCCCAGCCCGGACCGGCCGGTGGGCCCAGCGGGAGAGAGTGTGCAGGGACCCGAGGGGGCGGTGGAGAAGCGGCCCCAGCTCCGTCCCTCTCTCACCCACCGGCCCATCTCCATGCCCCTGGACCGGCTCCTGGAGGGCCAGCTCAGCCTCTGCTCCTCAGAGAAGGGGCGCCATCATCTGGGCGCAGATGCTGTCATCGGTGGGTGTTACGTACTGATTGCAGGTTGTACGTCCTTGCACTTAGAAATAGTATACTACTACTATACCATACTATTAATAGTAATACTATCTTTGTTGTATACGGGGAAGGGGTTAATCTAATGATTGTGAGAGTTCGGCACTTGGTTCTATGAACATCCTAACTGTAACGACAGCGATATATAGTTTATTTTTCTTCTGACAAATGTACTTATTGAAAGACGCTTTGGATAAAAGCGTCTGCTAAACGCCCGTAATGTAAATGTATTAATGGCTGCCTGGAGTCTTAAGAACTAACTGAATAGCAGCTCTTTATAGACAGGAGGATGCAGTGAACTCATGCATGCAAGATGGAGGATCTAAGCGATATCGTCACACAACAAATTGCTTTGTGCTTAGAAAAGATTGTTTCACGCACCTAATATGGTCTGTCAATGCCTCGTGTCCCCCTTGTCTTTATTGCTACAATGTTTTCAACAGCATTTTGCTTGGCCTGTCTGCACTCTGTGTTAACCTTAGGCAGTTTTTCCACTTTTAACCTTTCATTGTTGTTCACCTGGAGACTGAAGGTAGTGTCGCTCTCTTATACGTTAACTTGCTTCTTCTGTTCCTTCTTCACCCTGTTGTGCTTCTTTGTAGTAGAGCTCTGACTAGGATTTCCCTGCAGGTAATCTAAAACACCTATTACTTGGAGGTTGGTGAATCATCCATCCAATGTATTGTGTCTGGTACTTTGCTGCCATTTGGGGATACATTTTTGTCGTGCGTTTTTTTTTACCACCCCCTCGGCCAAAAATGAACCCATCCGACCATGCCTTAACTAAATGGTTCACTGTTTGGATGCTTCAGTTTTTTGCCTTCACGACTTCATTTCCCAAGCCCCCCTTCCACGGTTGTACTTGGTGGTGCATTCTTCCATTTGTCTATGTATTGCAAGTGCTTTGTCGTTGGCTAGGCTACAGGTTGTTCATTGTTGGCTGTTTGGCTTGGTGTTCTCAGTTCATTGGTACAACGTATGCATTCGCTCATTACACTGCCTCTTCTCTGTCAACAGGAATGAGTCCCTTAGACCGGCCCAGGTCTACGTCTGTGGGTCTCCTCATCGAATCATCTGCCACAGATCAACTGAGCTTCTCAACCCCTTCAAAGACATGTACGGATAGAATCACTCAGCGCAGCAAATCAGTAGACACCTCTCATCTTGTCATCGGCGAAGAGGATGAAAGAAGCGGAAAGGATTATTCCAAAGAACAATCACAGGAACTTCCCAATCAACGAAAGATGATGGGGTGCGGGTTCACGGGGACACAGAGGATATGCTTGAGGTCCCCGTTTGGTGGCTCGCAGAGGAGGCGGCAGGTGACGGAGACGTCTTCGGACGGCACCACCTACACGGTAGCACCTTCCGCCCCCTCCTCTGGGACTCCCCTGAGCCCGGTGAACATGGACCGCTCCAACAATCTGCGAAGCCCCAACTCCCTACAGGACAGTACCCTCTCCAGGCTCATCGACGCCGTCTCCCTAGGCAACGAGAATGACACCCGTGGCTCCATTTCTGCTCTGATTGGTCAGTTTGACAACACTGTTGATCAAAGCAATCGTTCGACCACCTCTAATGGGGGAGCGAAGAACGAACATCAGAGGCTTAACGGCTTCCTCAACCTTTCTGTTCAAAATTGTAGCACTCCGAACCAGTCCAACATCCCTCACAAAGGGTTGCAGGACTACATGTCTCCTCTTTGCATGGGTTCATCAAATGGCCAAATCAACATAAAAGGTCCAATTAGTCCTCAAAAGGCTCAAAAGTCAGACTCTCCAAACACAAGACTCTATTCACCCCGGAAGATCTCCCAGGCCGACCAACCTGCTCCCCCTGCTCCGGCTTCCCTCCACAGCCCCGAGACGACGGAGCAGGAGGAGGTTTACACCATCCTGGATGAGGAGGTGCTGTCGCCTACCTCCATGTACAACCTGAAGAAACAGACGGTTCATTTCCAGGCCCTGGACTCTATGAGAAGCACTCAAACGTCAAACGGCCTGGGCTTCTCCCCATCCAAGCTGTCCCGAGGTTTGGGGTCAGAGGGCGGCATGGGGCGGTGTGTTGACCAAGAATGGAGGGGAGGCCATCCTGTGGAGGTAGAGGAAAGTGTGTATGAAGAGGTGTATGACCCAGCGGGTCCCATCCTAGAGCCGGGCCGTGGGGTGGCATGCAGCTACAACGGCTACTCTGTGGATCGTCCCACGTCCCAGTTTTCCCGCAACACGGCTGGGTGTGCTTATAAGGAGGTGGAGATAAACGTGGACGAGGATCCTCTGGAAAGGATGCTGCCCCCGTCCCGGCATGTCCACATGCTCACCAGCCCGACCAAACGTCACGCTATCTACCAGAACAACGACTCGGCTCAGTTGCACCGTTTGCCCCAGATACAGCCTTCCTCCTCTTATAACGCTCACCAAAGCTCGCCACACAAATCTCAATATTCGCAACGTTCCTCCCCTGTGTCCAAACCTTATTTTCAGCAGCCGCAACAAAGCCAGCTTGTTTCAAACTCCCAGCCGTCTCTTTATCAAAGGTCGAACAATTCTCAAATTTTTATGACACAGAGCCCCCTTCGCCAGAACAGCTACCCATCTCCGCAGTGTAAACCAGAGTCCTACGTCAACAACAAAGACTTTGCAAAACAGAGAAACTACAACGGCAGCAATGGCATGAATGGCTTCCATAGGGAGACGGGCAACACAATAGAGAGGGAGTTGGTAGGACACTTCCAGAGCAGCCCTTCTGCCTCAGAGTTTCTCCCAGCCAAGTCAGTGGTATCTCGCGTTCTCTCCAGAGAAAGAGCCAAGTGTTCGCCCACCCCTTATTCCGACGGGGCGCACGGCCAGCTGGATACGGACTGCCACACGCCTGAATCACACTACGTCAACTTCACGAGTCCAAGCCAACCGCAGACACCCAGACAAACCACCTCTCCGCGGGAAGTGTGTTCCCATCTCAACGACGCGCAGCAGCGTCAGCCTGACGCCGCACGGCCTCCCTCAGAGCCGCGCTTAGAGCCGTTCCCATTACTCCCCCAGTCCGGCCCAGTGAGCAGCCAGGCATCCGGTCCCAGCAAATCCAAATCCCTGGGAGACCTGACATCGGAGGACATCTCCTGCAACTTTCAGAGTAAATACCATATCATCAGCCGCAGTTTCATCACCCCCCACATGAGGGACCGCAAGAGGATCGGCACCCTGGGGCGACCCGCGCCCCCAGCACAGTCTTCCGACCCTCTTACCCAGCAGCTACGCAGGCTGTTGAACCTCGACGCCGTCGAGTGCGAAGAGTCCGTTCCCGGGACGGAGCCTCCGCAGCCGCCTCATGCCACCCAGCGACCGCCCTCTCCGCCGCAGCCCCGGGACACGGCCGCGTCCTCCGCCCACGGCGTGGACGTGGATGGCTCACCGCCGCCGCTCACCCGTCGGCTGTCCTCGCGCAGCCAGAGCCGCGTGCGCCACATCAACAGCCGCGCCCGCGAGAGGCAGCAGGAGGCGCTCAAGCCGCGGTCAGAGCTGGGGGGCAATGGCGGGAGCGGCGGCGGCGGGGTGGTGCTGCGCAGCAAACCCGTGTCGCAGACGCCGGCGGCGAACAGACACTCCACGGGCTCCTATATCGCCGGGTATCTGGGGCAGCTGGAGGACAGGGGCCTGCCGGAGGGGTCGTGTGCCCCGCTGCAGCAGGGATACGCCGACCGCTACGGGGACGGGTACTACGGTAACTACTCACACCCGATGCCGGCGGACTCTTCCTATGCCTCCACGGAGCCTGAGGTGTACTTCCTGCTCAGATTGTAGCGCCAACACCTGCGGGAATGAGAAGAAGAGGTGGACACATACATACTTGAAGGAAGTGCAATTACACCGGAAATCCTCATCCACACACACACTTTTAGATTTCCTTATTCTAAAGTGTATCCTTTGTACAATATAGCTGGTGGTATGTACAGTGTGTTATGGTTGGACCAGAAAGCATGTACTTCCTGTATGAGATGACCACAGTTCAATAAAGTGGGAGTTTTCATGGCGCCAATTGTCGTGGCAATGTAGCCTAGTGTCTGTGTCCTGTTTGGTCTGTGAAAGTACTTTAAAATGCATTCTAGAATACTGCACAACACTGTTCGCTCTGTTTGTGTGACGTACCGTCAGAACTGTCTGTACTGTTGAAGCAGATTCCTTGACCCTTGTATCTTTTGAATGTGAATTTATTTCAAACAGACACTTTTACATAATGGGGTCTATTTTATCAAAGATCTCCTTGAAGTCTTCCTTTTCAGTATTATTTCTAGGTATATACTGGCTGTGTGTAAATATTTCAGTTTTGTTTCCCATGATAGAATCGATTTTGCAACGGTTTCTTGTTAAGAATGGCCTGCAAATGTTTTAGTTTTCTGCATGTAGACTGGACATCTCGAGCATGACTATGCACAAACCTATTCAGTTGATGTTGCGATGCCCGTCAAGAATTACCTGGAACAATGTGTGAAATAAAGACACAGACTTGCTTGCATTAGGTGCAATACAGTACATAGACTTGCTTGCCTATAGTATGTTCATTTTTACGTAGGAATCAAAAACACTGTATTAATCATTGTATTTTTATAATTACTTTGATACTGACTGCATAAATACATCAATCCTTGGAAGTGGTAACTTGACATGTCACTACACTGAGGTATAAGTGGATACGCATACAGGAGACGCAGGAGTCAAATAGAGAGTTTAAGACTGGGCTAAGCTGCAGTTTTTTGTAACATTTTTTTCAGTGTTGGACCTATCGTCTGTGTATTATTACTCATTAGAGTACTATGGGCATTTCCCTACAAATGCAATAAAATATCAAATCACTTGATTTGAGGAAAACAATGATGGATCCTTGCCTGTATTGTCCTTTGCAAAAGAATGTCATAAATACATACAAAAATTTAGAATATAAGTCTTTATTATGACAGCCATGGGATTGGTGGGCTATACGTTATTATATCAAACTGTATAATTTATTTAATGTGGTACAATCCTACTATTACCTAATGAATAACCTACTGGATAGCTTTACGCCAATTAAAACTACATTTAAAATTGGAAAATATAAAACTCCACTTATAATTACAAAAGAAAACTAATTGGCAAAAAAACTCGTTCAACCACAGGCTTGTACTTTGTTTTATACATAATTTCCTCCTGAGTTCCTCCTTGCCGGGCGTGTAATTTGTTGTAATTGCTTGTAATCTTATTTTGATAGTCAGACTACTAATGGCACACATGGGGTTGCACTCGTGTACTCCCCTAATGTAGTGAACTGTATGATGTTATACTATAGGATCAAAACAAATATATATTAATTGATAATTTATCAATCAATGTTTATTTGCCAGCAACAGAAAGGACACCCACTTTTTACTTATTTATAAATGGTTTGTCGCTCACATGAACACACACAAGCACACACAAGCATACACACACACGCACGCACACACACACACACCCACATACACAGATTTGCTTGGGGTCGTTTTTTTTAACTAGGTGATCATCTGTACCATATGGCTATCCCTCAGCCCTCCGATCCCTCATCGTGACCTTGGTTTCCAGGGGTCAAAGGTTAACCTAGAGTGTGCCATGAGTTCAGTGGTGGGCTTTGCAGTTGTCTTAGGCTACATAGGCTTCCTAGCCTGCCTCTGTCTCCTCCTTGCTTTCCTGGCTCGGAAACTACCTGATAACTTCAATGAGGCCAAGTTCATCACCTTCAGCATGCTGATCTTCTGTGCTGTCTGGGTGGCCTTCGTCCGAGCCTACGTCAGCTCTCCAGGGAAGTACTCTGTGGCTGTGAAGATCTTTGCCATCCTGGCTTCTAGTTATGGTCTGCTGCTTTGTATCCTCCTGAGGCCTGAGAGATACACCAAGAAACAGCTGATGTCCAAATTAAAAAATGGAAACAGATAGTTTGCTGACCAATGTCTCAAGTGCATCAAACCGATCAAAAACAGACCAATTAATGACTGAATAATTTCCCTAATATGATTATATTGTAGAGTGTGAGTATTATGATTCATCAAAACACAAAACATACTCAATCTGAGTAAAAAATGCTTTTACTAACTTGTTTTCCTGCACCAGTTAAGCTTTAAAGAATGCAAAATACATAAAGCAACAACTATCCTTTGTATGCATTCTGTTGCATGACATACATTTGTGTATATTTGAAACCTGCATTATTAAAAAAATGGTAACAATGGAACTCCTTTTTAGCTAGTAACACGTTTTAAGTATTTTTATTAGTCATTTATCAATTGCAGATGAGCATGGTTTATACTTTACACAACCTTAAGAAATAAATCATAGTGCAAAATAAGATGTTTTGAGGTGAAGCCTTATTTTACAAAAAATACATACACTCATTTCATTTCTTGATGCACTTTTGCCGTTGTGATTGTATTTATTAATGCAGATAATACACTGGATCTACCTTATACTAGAGTCCACTAGAGGGTGGTAGCACACATAGTATATAAACTACTCATTTCTGTCAATTTAAGAACGACAAATAACATGACAGAAAATAACAGTTTCCATGCAAACAACTAGCTTGTGGGAACTTACAAAATTATTTAACATTTTGTATGTGCGGGTTGCTTAACAATGGTATTCCATTACAGTTATAGAAACTAGATATGTCATTGAGGAAGCATTGAAGGGCCATAATGGTCTTGGTGATCAAATCATTGAAACCGTCTCTTTGCTTATTATTGCTCATTATTAGTAACATTCGTTACCAATATAATTTGACAAAATGACTAGAGCATTTCATAAACATTAACCTTTGTATATTTATATTACGTATTTGTCTGTTGCTAGAATTTCACATTTGTAATATGAACGTTGATCAAATCACAAGAGCTAAGGTTATTCGAATGTAACGTTGCTCTTTTACACCATAGCTAAGAATTACATCATGAATCCACTGATTGGTTGTGGGCATCACATGCTCTTTCTGCTAATTGGCCTACACCATAGCCAATGTGAAACAGGCCAAACCCTGAAGAAAGAATCTACTGATTGGTTACCAGCTGTCCCAGGCTTCCCCAATCAAAACAATATAATGAATCAATAATTGTCTCTATTCCATTGACGTGTTGCTGACTGAAAAACATTGAAACAATGCAACATGAAAACATGTTTTGTATTCAAGGACACACAGCTTTTCCCACCTGTGATGCAACTTGATGAGGGTATAATTGTGTGTAATTGCCTGGAAATGAAAGGCAATTCAGGTAAGAAACAAGCACACCTGCGGCTGTGCTCACCCAGCTCTCCAACCTGCTGGAATCCTCTGAGGAATCAATCAAATAAGTTTACTGGGGCCATAATTGACTTGTTATGTTTGGTGGTGTTCCAAATGTCCCGAACTGTTTACCTGCAGCAATACGTTTCCTCAGCTGTGTTCCCTTTGAACATGTCAGCTAGGCCAAGTTGCACAGTGATTGTTATGTGGTAAACTTGCTGTCCTCTGATTGACCATGTAGAGGGAAAGTTCCCAAGGCTGTTGAGTCTGAGCTCGCTGTTAAGATTTATTTGACAGACATAGTTTGAATAATAACTCTTACCAAACTATAATTTGGTCAACTATGACAATCGTCTCAAATAGTGTTGATTTCCTCCCTAAATTTAACCATGAATTTCAACGGGAACCAATCAATTTGTCTCAGCTCTGAGCCAAGGACTTTAATTTGTTCCCTTTCCTTTTCTATGCTTCTTCAATAGGGGGTAGATCGGGTTGAGATCTGGTGAGTCTGAAGGCCATCACATCTGAATCACATAATTTGTAGGCTATACTCCTCAAACCATTTAGCGATCCCTCGAGACCACCCCATCATGATAGAATTTCTTCATCTTAGGAAAAGGTCAGCATCACTCGGCATGACTATTGATTTGCCTATTGATTTGACTTTTTGTCACAGTCTGTCTCCATGTTCTTTAGTTTCCATTCACCACTTGCCAACCAGATGTCCTCGGACCCTGCCCCTTGCTTTACAGACCCTGCCACTCCCATCTGACATCTGCATTCACTTCATCCCTCTCACCTGAGCTCCCCCGTCAATCTGGACTGTCATCCAAACTCCTCAGCAACTTCTACAGGTGTACAGTGAAGAGCCTCCTGAGCAACTCCATCACAGTGTGGTTTGGAAACTACACGGTACAGGAAAGGAAGGCTGTCCAACATGTGATTAAAACTGCACAATACATCTGTGGAGCAGCCTTCCCATCACTTCAAGACATTTACAACACCCGGGTTACAAAGAGGGCACACAACATCACCAGGGACACTACACACCCCCAGCACACACTGTTCACCCTGCTACCATCTGGCAGACGCTACAGGAGCATGAAAGCCAGAACAACCAAACTTAAAAACAGTTTTTATCCACAGGCCATCAGGCTGCTGAATGACTCTCTCAAACACTGATGACACCCTGTATTTGCACTATATTCAATACTGTGAACTGTATTTATTTTCAACTGTGCGCTTCATTTGCACTATGTACTTATCTACTAATAATATTCAACATCCAATTTATAGATTCAAAAACGTCTATATTTCAATATCTTCCAGGGCCTTCTGCTGTATGCGAACATTGCACATGCTAAACAGCACCTTATATTTGACTGTTTTTGTTTAACTAAATTCTGCTCTTTGTACAGATATTTTTAGTAGTTTAGTTTATTTATATACTTTTATTTTAAGTACATTTTGTGTGAAGGGAACTTGCAAATTAAGAATTTCATTGCCCAGTGTAAACTATGTTTCCATTGTGTATATGACAATAAACGATCTTGTATCTTGAAGAACGCTGAAACCGTCGGTCCAAAGTGCTGTGGAGTCAGGGAACCGCGTGTAGGGCTTTTATATCAGAGTGCATCATGGGACTCGAGACTCGAGAGATGCAACAGTGTAAAATCCTCAATAAATGGTGGAAGGTGGAAGTATGTCTCCCCATAATTACAGATGATTACTAAACGATAACAAAAACACCATCACTACCAGTCACATTTCTATGCTCCTATACATCTGGGACATTGAGACGGGCAATACCATGTGGGGTCAAAATGTACAAGCCCTCTTGGGAGCATGGTTGGACACGGGTCATGGTTGGACATGATTGGACAGGGGTCATGGTTGGACATGGTTGGACAGGGGTCATGGTTGGACATGGTTGGACAGGGGTCATGGTTGGACATGGTTGGACAGGGGTCATGGTTGGACATGGTTGGAAAGGGATCATGGTTGGACATGGTTGGACAGGGATCATGGTTGGACCTGGGTCATGGTTTGACATGGTTGGACAGGGGGGATGGACAGGGGTCCTTCAGGGTATACCTCACTCCTGATGTATCCAGAACATCACAACAAAAGCATTTTACTTTAGCGTTTAGGCAGGTTTGGATTCCATTTCTGGTGTTGCTGATGAAAAACAGTATGGATTCAGAGAACTGGTTTTACTTCAACAATCATTCAAATTGTGTCACTAAAGGCAAACACGTTTGGCAATATTATGGGGCTAGAAAGTTATGAATATCACTTCAATATCGCTTCATACTACAGGCCCAGTATACTGTGACTGGTAGGTGCTAACTAATGGGACTAACTCATAACTCCATCAGACCAAGGGAGGCGGCAAGTTAATATGGTGTAGATATTAACACATCATCAATAAAATAATTAGGAATCGGCACCATGATGTACATTTCAGATAAGATATACTTTATTAATTGACACATAACATCACAAAAAATAAGGATTCCTAAATGGCTGAATCTAATTGCTCATCACTCAATTGACTCAAAGATGAATGATTGATGATCTGAATTCTGAAGGGAGTGGTTTTCACTGCTAGATGACATGAATGCCATCTTGTTTACCAAGCCTCCACTACAATGCTTCCCCACATTTATAAAACCCAGCTCAGCAGTTAGGGTTGACAGAGACTCAGGGTATGTTACGTTATGGGGCCGTTCTTTGATTGGGGGTAAGAATGAATCTGCTTCTACTGAATAGTGAGATTATTTTGTGGCATTCTCTTCGTTGGGCTTTAGGCATCGATTATAACCAAATCCAATAATTGTTATTATGATATACATCTGCTGTAAACAGTTTTTCTACTCTCTGCATTTAAGTTAAAATCATTGTTTACATAATTTGACATTGAGTGTCCAGTCTCAGTAGTGCTCCGTGATGTTATCGGCCTCCAGTCCGCCCATGTCTTGGGTGTCTCTGCTCCTAACTGCGTGGTCCTCCAGGGCTCCCTCCCTGCTGCTTGTTGTGATGGTGAGCAGGGATGTGGGGCTCAGGGTGGGTCTGGAGGGGGTGCAGACCTCCATGTGCTCTCGCTGGGGCTCCAGAGTGGAAGAGTTCAACCAGGGTCAGGATGGAGACGTCGTCATCGGCGGGCTCTTTAACCTTCATTACCAACCGCCGGTTATAGACCAGGAGTTCATTAAGCCTCCGTTATACAATCCATGCACTGGGTAAAGGAACTCGTCCAATAGTATATTTGAATGTTTAATAGATGTTGTTTGAACAGTCATCAATCTGATATATGCTGAGAATCTGTCTGTTCTTCTTCGAATACACAATTATGGGCATTCATCTGAAGAATGCTCTACAAGTATACTTTAATGATCCTTCCTAATACTGCATATAACTTCTTTCCTGTCTTATTAGATTGGAGGTAGAGACACTGAAGTCTGTCTACGCCATGGAGTTTGCAGTAGAAGAAATCAACAGAAACCCCCTCATTCTTCCTGGTGTGAAGCTCAACTACAGAATCCTCGACAGCTGTGGAAGACATCCCTGGGTGCTGCATGGAGCATTCTCACTGGTTGGGGGAGAGATGGAGAGTTGTGACTCCACAGCCATCCTGCCACAATCAAATGTATCTGGAACATCGTCATCAATGAAAGGTAAACTGATTAGTATGGTGAGGTCTCCTCCTCATGTTTAGTTGAATGATTTTCTAATGTAATTAATAAGTGTTACTTTCATCAGGGGGCCCATCTATACCGCTGATCATCGGTGGGGCTTCTTCTACCACAGCCATAATACTGTCTAGGTCACTGGCCTCTCTCTCTGTTCCAGTAGTGAGTTTCACCATCAATAATATCGGAGGAACATTGAATTATATTTCCTAAGATTGAGTTTGATTATGACAATTTACTTCAACAGTTGATTCAAGTATATGCTATTTACATTTTATGTTTCCCCTTTTAGATTAGCTACCTTGCTAGCTGTCCCTGTCTTAGCGACAGACATCGGTTTCCTAACTTCTTCAGGACCATTCCCAGTGACGTCTACCAGGCTAAGACCATGGCCCGACTTGCAATACTCTTCAACTGGACTTGGATTGGAGCAGTCATTGCAAACAATGACTATGGTCGTCTGGCAATTCAGGTTGTTACTTTTATCATTACTTTTTATAAAATGTGTTATTTGTAGCAATGTTAGAGAAAGCTTTGGAAAGAATCCTTGATCATTTTATATATTTAGCTATTTTGCTATTTTCAGACATTTCAGGAGGAGATTAAGAGATCAGGAGTGTGTTTGGCATTTCTAGAAGCTGTTAGCAGGGAGACTATTGAGGAAGATGCAAAACGTGCAGCTACAACTGTTCAGCATTCCACTGCAAGAGTGATACTGATCTTTTGCTGGTACACAGATGTGAGGGAGTTGTTTCTACAACTGGCCAAGAGAAATGTGAGAGGCTATTAGGAAATATCCAAATACATTTGTTAATGTGAAAACCAATGCGTCATAATGTTCTGTTTGTTGACTGATGTTCTCTTCTCTCTTCGTAGGTGACCGATAGGCAGTTCATAGCCAGTGAGGCTTGGAGTACTAGCAGCGATCTTTTACAAAATGTTGCCATTTTGAACGTGGCAAGTGGTGTGTTAGGTGTTGCTATTCGAAGTGCAAGGATACCAGGATTTAAAAGTTTCCTCCAGGAATTAAAACCCTCAAATCGCCCTGGCGATTTACATCTGCGGGAATTCTGGGAAAAGGAGTTTGAATGTAGCCTTTCAACGACACCGTTGAATCCTCAGTCCATGTCTGATGGTTTAACTACAAATAACTTGACTGCTTCTCATGCCACCAAATCTCCACTGTCAGCTACTCTTTCACTGTGCACTGGGAGAGAGACACTTGAGGGCGTACAGAATATTTTTACTGACACTGCCCACTTAAGGGCCGAGTATAATACCTATCTGGCTGTGTATGCTGCAGCCCACGCTCTGCACAGCCTTCTCTCGTGCCCAGATAAAGAGAGTTCTCCAAGAGACAACAGCTCCACCTGTAGCTCACCTTATAACATTACACATAAAGAGGTACAATAAACTTCGATTGATTTTCACAGGGTGGGGATTTATAATAGCATGGTTTAGCTTGGAATGTCAGCCACATTGGTTTCAGATAATATTTAAACAAATCTCATAATGGTTTTATCAAACAAGATTATCCTACTGATGACCATACAATTAACTTCACACCAAGCATGAATGTCATAGTGTGGGGCCTTAAAATCAAATTGATGAGACTCAAATTATGGCACATTTGTTTCACATACTATTGAAAGAAATAGGTCTCATTAAGGTTTTATTAAACTAGTTTATGCTACTGATGACCATTCGTTGTTCTTAGTTGTTAGAGCACCTGAACAAAGTGAACTTCACTACTCCAAACGGGGAGGAATTCTTCTTCCAAGGAGCCGACATCCCAGCTGCTTATGACCTGGTCAACTGGAAGACCTCCCCTGATGGGTCACTGAAACTAGTTCTGATTGGTCGAGTGGATGGCCTGGAATTACACCTGAACAAAACATCTATTCAGTGGACTAAAGGCTCCAGTCAGGTAGTCAAATTTACAGCCATCTTAAACAGGATAATAAAACAATAAAAATACAATATCTATACTTGACTCGTTGAGTTCATTTAATTTTTTAGGTGCCTATTTCTGTATGCAGTGAGAGCTGCCCCCCAGGAACCCGAAGAGCCAATAGGAAAGGAGAGCCTGTCTGCTGCTTTGACTGTATCCCCTGTACTGATGGAGAGGTCAGCAATGAGACTGGTGAGGGACAAAAACACTTCAACTGGTGTGTTTTCAGGAAAATCAGGAGGCTCTCTTCCCATTTCTTAGTTGCCTTCCCTGTATTACCCTCTCAGGTTCCCATCAGTGCAGGCGAT
The DNA here is from genome assembly GCF_031168955.1 of Gadus macrocephalus. Classification (NCBI taxonomy): domain Eukaryota; kingdom Metazoa; phylum Chordata; class Actinopteri; order Gadiformes; family Gadidae; genus Gadus; species Gadus macrocephalus. Next base: position 10,140,738 of record NC_082397.1, on the reverse strand, counting down.
GTCCTGTTGAGTTCTGGTCCAACACGGGGAACACGGCCTGTATTCCACGCAAAGTGGACTTCCTGTCTTTTAATGAGACGATGGGAATCATCCTGACAACTGCAGCTGTGTCTGGGGTTGTGGTCACTACAGCTGTTTTTGTCATCTTTTTGTGCTACCATAACACTCCTGTGGTGAGGGCTCCGTGCATAATCAATGTTTAACCTTGAAACAATAAGTTGGTCATCTTAACCATGTTGTCTCTCATATTCCACCTTCATTTTTTACCTCGGATCAATCATTTGAATTGAGGTTAACCGTGTTGTCATTCATAATCCACCTCCAGGTGCGTGCAAATAACTCAGAGCTGAGCTTCCTGCTCCTCCTGTCACTCAAGCTCTGCTTCCTGTGTGCGCTGGTGTTCATTGGTCGTCCCTCCGTGTGGTCCTGCCGCTTACAGCAGGCAGCTTTCGGGATCAGCTTTGTCCTCTGCGTCTCCTGCCTTCAGGTGAAGACCATAGTGGTCTTGGCCGCTTTCCGCTCAGCTCGGCCAGGAGCTGGAAGCCTGATGAAGTGGTTTGGTCCGGGCCAGCAGAGAGGCAGCGTCTGTTTCTTCACCAGCATACAGGTGGGCAATATGTACACCATTAATCATCAAAATAGTTTACTTTGTGGGAGATATATTGAGGTGTAAGTGTTTTTTTTTATCTAGGTGATCATCTGTACCATATGGCTGTCCCTCAGCCCTCCGATTCCTCATCGTGACCTTGGTTTCCAGGGGTCAAAGGTTAACCTAGAGTGTGCCATGAGTTCAGTGGTGGGCTTTGCCGTTGTCTTAGGCTACATAGGCTTCCTAGCCTGCCTCTGTCTCCTACTTGCTTTCCTGGCTAGGAAACTCCCTGATAACTTCAATGAGGCCAAGTTCATCACCTTCAGCATGCTGATCTTCTGTGCTGTCTGGGTGGCCTTTGTCCCAGCCTACATCAGCTCTCCAGGGAAGTACTCTGTTGCTGTGGAGATCTTTGCCATCCTGGCTTCTAGTTTTGGCCTGCTGCTGTGCATCTTTGCTCCAAAGTGCTTCATCATCCTCCTGAGGCCTGAGAGGAACACCAAGAAACAGCTGATGGGCAGATAGGAAAATGTGCACATACAAAAGGGTAGGCAGCAAATGATTCTTAATTTCATGGATTTCAAGGGACACAAAAAGTAGCAAAATGTTGAATAATTAGCAAATATCTATATTCATTTTTGGGAAGCATTATTTAATACCTTGTCAAATGTATTCTATCTTTATTGTTTTAATAATAATGTTTTGATTACTTACGTCCTATTATCACTATTATTAGTTTCTTAAGATGTATGACTGTTTCTTAAGAGGGATCCTCCCAACCAAAGTGGCACAACTACATGTAACATTTATTAAGATATCTTTAGCAGTCAACAAAAATCTACATTTGTTCAAAAATGTTATTTCATTCAAATGTCATGATCTAACCAGGACATTTTCTATTGACACGTCAAATGTGATGATAACATAATAAAAATGTAAGCATCAAGAAAAGTAACTTTAAGCTTTTTGTATCGACTTGCTTCACCCCAATAGTTTATGTTGCTGTTCTTTCAACTCTACTATTAAAGGATGCTATGTTATAGAAATTGTTCTCCCAAGTTATTGAGTGCCCAATATTTTGTACTTCTTTCATAATTGATTAAAAGTTAGAGAATTCAAAACATTGGTCCAACAGTGTTCTGTGCAGTTTTATGATGTTTATGATGTATTCCATTTCTTGCACACCAAGCTTGTCCCCTGCTAATGGCTCGTGACAGAATGCTTTTTCTAAAGAGGAGTGGCTTTACATGAATGTGAATATGTCATCTTGTTTACGAAGCTTCCAGGCATTACCACATTAATAAAACCCAGCTCGGCAGTTAGAATTGGTACAGACTTGCAATATGTTACAATAGCCGCCATTGCCTTATTTTTATAACACAGCATTAGAATATCACTTACATTGTTATTTTTTCACGTTTAGGTTTAAATGTGGGGTCTTTTTTTATATCCTTTTTAAAGTTTGGCTTATTTGGGTGAAAAGGTACGGGCCACTTCTGAATTGAGAGGGACTCATTTATTTAGCATATTTACATACTTTCTTATTTTCTTTATTTCTACAGCTGTAGATTTATTAGACATCAATTCAAAATCGTAATCTTTTTTTTTTTTTCAGCAAGATATACTTGTGCCGCATGTTATCTGTTATTCTTTAAATTCTGCAATTCAGTTACAAATATGGTTTACATAATTTGACATTGAGTCTCCAGTCTCATAGTGCTCGTTGATGTTATCGGCCCCCGGTCAGCCCATGTCTTGGGTGTCTCTGTTCCTGCCTCCGTGGTCCTCCAGGGCTCCCTCCCTGCTGCTTCTTGTGATGGTGGGCAGGGATGTGGGGCTCAGGGTGGGTCTGGAGGGGGTGCAGACTTCCATGTGCTCTCGCTTGGGCTTAAGAGTGGAGGAGTTCAACCAGGGTCAGGATGGCGATGTTGTCATTGGTGGGCTCTTTAACCTACATTACCAAGTGCCTGGTATAGACCAGGAGTTCATTAAGCCTCCGTTCTACAATCCATGCACTGGGTAAAGGAACTCATCACAAATGATTTGTTAATATGATAATATGCTCTTTTCTTCTTATTAATACTGAATAATGAATGTAAATACATACATCTGAATAATATGTTGTTGAGATTATTGCTGGTGGTGAACCTCCTTCCTGTGATCTAAGGTTGGAAGCAGAGATCTTGAAGGCTGTCTACGCCATGGAGTTTGCAGTTGAAGAAATCAACAGAAACCCCCTCATTCTTCCTGGTGTGAAGCTCAACTACCGAATCCTCGACGACTGTGGCCTACACCCCTGGGTGCTGCATGGAGCATTCTCACTGGTTGGGGGAGAGAGGGAGAGTTGTGACTCCACAGCCATCACGCCACAATCACAAGTATCTGGAACATCTTCAGCTATGAGAGGTAAACTGATTAGTATGATGAGGTATCCTCCTCATGTATTGTTGATTGATATTCTGCAGGTACTTTATATGCATTACTTTCATCAGGGGGCCCGTCTGTACCGCTGATTATCGGTGGCGCTTCTTCGACAACAGCTATGATACTGTCTCGGACACTGGCCTCTCTCTCTGTTCCAGTAGTGAGTTTCACAATCCATAATATAGGAAGAACATTGAATTATATTTCCTAAGCTTGAGTTTGATTATAACAATTTACTTCAACAATTGAATCAAGTCTATGCTATTTACATTTTATATTTCACCCATTAAGATAAGCTACCTTGCTAGCTGTCCCTGCCTTAGCGACAGACATCGGTTTCCTAACTTCTTCAGGACCATTCCCAGTGACGTCTACCAGGCTAAGACCATGGCCCGACTTGCAATACTCTTCAACTGGACTTGGATTGGAGCAGTCATCGCAAACAATGATTATGGTCGTCTGGCAATTCAGGTTGTTACTTTTCGAAAACATGTTTATTTGTAGCGATAAAACCGAAAGCTTTGATAAGAATCCTCATTCATATAGTAAGACCTTTTGATATATTCAGTTCTCTTGGAATTTTCAGGCATTTCAGGAGGAGATTGAGGGATCAGGAGTGTGTTTGGCTTTTTCTGAATTTCTTAACAGGGAGACTTTTGAAGAAGATGCAAGACGTGCAGCTTCCATTATTGAGCATTCCACTGCTAGAGTTATACTGATCTTTACCTGGCACAGAAATGTGAGGGAGTTGTTTCTCCAACTGGCCAAGAGAAACGTGAGAGGCTATTATGAAATATACAAATAAATGTGCTGGACTGATGAGAAAATAAATGCTTTATAATTTTCTGTTTGTTGAATGACGTTCTCTTTTCTCTTCGTAGGTGACTGATAGACAGTTCCTAGCCAGTGAGGCTTGGAGTACTAGCAAAGATATTTTACAAGATGTTGCCATTTTGAAAGTGGCAAGTGGTGTGTTAGGTGTTGCTATTCGAAGTGCAAGAATACCTGGATTTAAAAGTTTTCTCCAGGGCCTAAAACCCTCAAATCGCCCTGGAGATTTACTTCTACAGGAGTTTTGGGAAAAGGAGTTTGAATGTAGCCTTTCAATGACACTGTCAAATTCTCAGTCATTGTCTGATAATTCAACTACAAATATCTCGCCTGCTTCTCATGCCACCAGATCTCCACTCGCAGCTACCCTATCACTGTGCACTGGGAGAGAGACACTTGAGGGCGTACAGAATATTTTTACTGACACTGCCCACTTAAGGGCCGCGTATAATACATACCTGGCTGTGTATGCTGCAGCCCACGCTCTTCACAGCTTTCTCTCGTGCCCAGATAAAGACCGTTCCCCAAGAGACAACAGCTCGACCTGTAGTTCACCTTATAACATTACACAGAATGAGGTATAATTAACTTGACACCCAGTATGATTTCCAATGTGTAGGGGTATAAGTTACATGGTTGATGCTGTGAATTTCGTACAAATTAATTTCACATTCTATTTCAATTAAAATGTTTTATTAAGCTATTCTTTGTGTTATTCTTCTGATGACGATTTTTTGTTCTTAGTTGTTAGAGCACCTGAACAAAGTGAACTTCACTACTCCAAACGGGGAGGAATTCTTCTTCCAAGGAGCCGACATCCCAGCTGCTTATGACCTGGTCAACTGGAAGACCTCCCCTGATGGGTCACTGAAACTAGTTCTGATTGGTCGAGTGGATGGCTTGGAATTACACCTGAACCAAACATCTATTCAGTGGACTACAGGCTCCAATCAGGTAGTCAAAGTGACATCCACCTTAAAGGTTGGGTATGGAATTCGCTTTTTTGGCCATTTTTGCAAAATTACTTGAAATCCTTATCATAACCCACTTATAGCCACTGAGTTAGAAGTACTGACAGGAAAATTAAATAAGTCAATCATCTGTGGAACGGGCAGGGCTCGAAAAACTCCAGCCAATGATTTCCACAGCCACCGAGTTGCATTGGACAGTAAGTACGTCAATCAGACGGTCGTACTGCACTCCCCCTCCCCCGCGCCCCGCGCGCGACCCCTTCGTGCAGTACTCGTGACCCAGAGCAAGCTCCTGTTTGTTGTTATCCTGCGGTAGCTACTGGAACTAGTTAATCCACATTTGGACCTAGCAGTAGAAGACAATTCTATTCGCCATGCTTTTTAACGAAAACCTACGCTAGCCTGGCTCGCTCTCGCGCATCTGTGTTCGCGCTCGTGCATGATTGCGCGTCCAGGTACTTGGAATGGGTGGAGTCAGAGTCAGCGTTGAAGGAGAGGGGGTAGGACCATTTGAGTTGTGTATTTTCAAAATCTGCTGGCGTTTCGCAAATCCCATACCCAACCTTTAAACAGGTTAATAATACATAACAATCAAATATTTATACCTTACTAATTGTGTTAATTGCAATTTTTAGGTGCCTATTTCTGTATGCAGTGCGAGCTGCCCCCCAGGAACCCGAAGAGCCAATAGGAAAGGAGAGCCTGTCTGCTGCTTTGACTGTATCCCCTGTACTGATGGAGAGGTCAGCAATGAGACTGGTAATGGACAAAAGCCCTTCAATCAGTGTGTTTCAGGAAACGAATTATACTGTTACTGAACAATAGTGTTGGTTTATGTCTTTAGAAGCAGTTAGACTCTCTTCCCATTTCTTAGTTGCCTTTCCTGTATGATCCTCTCAGGTTCCCATCAGTGCAGGCGATGTCCTGTTGAGTTCTGGTCCAACCCGGGTAACACGGCCTGTATTCCTCGCAAAGTTGACTTCCTGTCTTTTAATGAGACAATGGGAATCGTCCTGACAACTGGAGCTGTGTCTGGAGTTGTTGTCACTACAGTGGTTTTTGTCATCTTTTTGTGCTACCATAACACTCCTGTGGTGAGGGCTCAGTGCATAATCAATGTTAAAGGTCCTTTAGCATGAGAAATTCACTTTTATGTGGTTTATAACATCAATATGAGTTCCCCTAGCCTGCCTATGGTCCCCCAGCAGCTAGAAATGGCGTTAAGTGTAAAACGAGCACTAGGTGTCCTGCTCTGCCTTTGAAAAAACAAAGCTCAGACGCGCTGATTTGGAATTTTCCCCTTACGTCGTCATACGGGGACAAGTTACCTCCCCTTTCTCTGCTTTGCCCGCCCAGAGAATTTGGCCCGCCAATGTGACAATGAGCTTCGACCATGCGAGCGCCACATTTGTGAGTGTGAATACACACACTGTAACGCAAGTGTTGTACACTTCTTTGTTATTTGGATAACCGTTCTGCTGTTGGTGTTATGGCGCATAACACATCAGGTTCTTTGACGTCTCTAGTATTTCCATAACGAGACTCGTAGTGGAGGTTATCTCAGCCATGGTTGAGAAGGAATTGGGGGAAAGGAACTTTGGTTTTGACTCCCTGAAGTACATGAACCGCAACATGGTGGAGAAAAGGATTGTTGCCCGCGATTGTCTCCCCCGGAGCCCCGGGGCCCGTTGACCACTGCCCGCTGCCGAGGCACTACCTCCGCGGGGCGGAGTTGCCTCGGCACTGCCAGCTGCCCGCTGACGCTGCCCGCTGACTGCTGCCCGCTGACCGCTGCCGAGATGATGGTGCCTCGGCAGCGGGAAGCGGGGCTCCGGCGGAGACATTCGCGGTCAACAACGCAGGCAACAATCTCTTTCTCCTCCATGCCGCGTTTTAGTCTACTTCAGATTGATATGGAAGTGGAAGAACCAGAGATGTCGGAGAACCGGACGCAATCATAATAATTCATAATATCGTCTGGAGGCGCACACAGCTATTGGCCGTGATAATATATATTATATGATAAAGACATCGATGTATAATGTGACATTTAGATATAGAGCTCCAGGACTCCCGCTGGAGCACCCAGAGTGTTGTAGAATATTTACAGAACACGGCCAAAAGCTGTGTGCGCCTCGCCATTGCGATACATCCACTGTAAACATGAGCACATGGTACCGTGGCCGCAAGCTGCTCAGGGCCACATCCCCATCCTCCACCTTGACCCGCCTCTAAAAAACGGCACGTTTGTGGAAAGCTCAATGTGGGACTGGCTCGTAGTGGCTGTAATTCTGCACCACGGCTGAATTTCTTGAACATCTTCAAGTACTCTATTATGGGGCCACTAACAGCTTTATAAAAACATTCATGAAGTAGCATGCCATGGGACCTTTAAACCTTGAAACAATACGTTGATCAAGATAAACGTGTTGTCTTACATATTCCACCTCCATGTTTTACCTCGGATCAATCATTTAAATTCAGGTTAACCATGTCGTTGCTCATATTCCACCTCCAGGTGCGTGCAAATAACTCAGAGCTGAGCTTCCTGCTCCTCCTGTCACTCAAGCTCTGCTTCCTGTGTGCGCTGGTGTTCATTGGTCGTCCCTCCGTGTGGTCCTGCCGCTTACAGCAGGCAGCTTTCGGGATCAGCTTTGTCCTCTGCGTCTCCTGCCTTCAGGTGAAGACCATAGTGGTCCTGGCCGCTTTCCGCTCAGCTCGGCCAGGAGCTGGAGGCCTGATGAAGTGGTTTGGTCCGGGCCAGCAGAGAGGCAGCGTCTGTTTCTTCACCAGCATACAGGTGAGCATTATTTAAAACATTAGCCATCATAATCGTTTACAGTGTCTAAGATATAGTGAGGTTTAGGTGTTCTTTTATACTAGGTGATCATCTGTACCATATGGCTGTCCCTCAGCCCTCCGATCCCTCATCGTGACCTTGGTTTCCAGGGGTCAAAGGTTAACTTAGAGTGTGCCATGAGTTCAGTGGTGGGCTTTGCCGTTGTCTTAGGCTACATAGGCTTCCTAGCCTGCCTCTGTCTCCTCCTTGCTTTCCTGGCTAGGAAACTCCCTGATAACTTCAATGAGGCCAAGTTCATCACCTTCAGCATGCTGATCTTCTGTGCTGTCTGGGTGGCCTTTGTCCCAGCCTACATCAGCTCTCCAGGGAAGTACTCTGTTGCTGTGGAGATCTTTGCCATCCTGGCGTCTAGTTATGGCCTGCTGCTGTGCATCTTTGCTCCAAAGTGCTTCATCATACTCCTGAGGCCTGAGAGGAACACCAAGAAACAGCTGATGGGAAGATAGGCAAATGTGCATATACATAACGATAGGCAGCAAAGCGATCCTAATGTCATGTTTCTCAAGAGACACCAAAAGAGAAGAAAGTAAAATAATTAGCAAATATCTATAAAATCTCATGCAATGTAATATTTGCAGAGTGCTACATGCAGCCCTCAACTATGTTCCTCTTAGGCTTTCTTCTTTCTTTCAAAAAATCTGTGACCCTACTCCTTCCACAATTTCCCCCTAGAGAATCCATTCCACTTTTAAAATGTTCATATTAGCTTGGAATTGTGATAGCCACACTTGTGGCTATCTCAAATCCTAACCATTTCTGATTTTCCTGAGCCTAACAATATAAACATTTAACCGAGAAACACAATGCTAAGCTTCAACGCTTACGGTATTTCTTGTTTCACTGGTCGTTTCATTTTGTGAGCTTATCTCGATGAACTAGATGTGAAAGAATAACGTTGATAACACTTTTCCTGGTTACAACCAGTGATCACATACAGACACACACACACACACACACAAACATTTTACTGTCAAACTGACTTGATTCAACCATTCCAAACTTGAACAGGTTTAAGAGCTCAGCTATTCTATATTTTATCTCAAATGTACTTGAATTTGATCACATAGGCAATTTTTTTTACTCTTCACTTTATTTGTTTCCAAACATTTTGCATTCTTTAAATGGTATGCATGTTTACATTGTTCATTTCATTTAGACTTTTGAACCCTGTTCAAATCTTTTCACTTGATTTAAGCCATTAAACATTTCTTTCAGTTTTAAACTATGCGGCTGTATTAAAATATATTTTCAACCTTACTTTGCATTGCAACACTCACCACATTTTGTGCAGGAAATGTATTTTCTAGTTTAACATGTTGTCAAATGTATTCCATCTTAATTGTTTGAATGATAATGTTCCACTTTCTTAAGTCTTATTATCGCTAGTATTAGTTTCTTAAGATATAGAAAGGTTCCTTACTGTTTTTTCAAGTCTTATATTAAAGGATATTATTTTTAAATTGTTGTCTCAAGTTTTTCAGTGAATAATACTTTGCACTATGCACAATAACCGCGGTACACATTTTTTGGTAGAGAGTAAATGATTTTCAAAACATCTGTCAAAACAGTTTTCTGTGCAAGGATATTTTCACAATTGATTCCTTTTCTTACACACCAAGTTTGGCACCTGCTAATCAGTGACCTAATTGTTGTTTCTAAAGAGGAGTGGCTTTACGTGTATGTGAAGATGACATCTTGTTTTAGAAGCTTCCAGACGTTACCACATTAATAAAAGCCAGCTCGGCAGTTAGAATTTGCACAGACATGCGGTACGTTACAATCGATACCATTGCCCCGCAATTTGAAAATACAGCATGAGAATAAGTCTTAAATTATTTATTTTTGCAGTTTTAGGATTAAATGCCGGATCTATTTATGCTCTTTAAAAAATTTAAATTTTCTTTTGCCAATTTTGAATTGAGAAGGACTAATTAATTTGCTATATTTACCTACTTTCATATTTTCAATGTGTCCATAGCTGTAGCTTTAGACATCAATTCAAACTAATCTGTTTATTTCCTCAGAAGGATCTGCATCTTCTGCATGTCATTTGTCAGTTTCAATAATTTTTTAATGCATAATTTGACATTGAGTCTCCAGTCTCAATAGTGCTCCTTGATGTTATCGGCCTCCGGTCCGCCCATGACTTGGGTGTCTCTGCTACTGACAGAGTGGTCCTCCAGGGCTCCCTCCCTGCTGCTTGTTGTGATGGTGAGCAGGGATGTGGGGCTCAGGCTGGGTCTGGAGGGGGTGCAGACCTCCATGTGCTCTCGCTGGGGCTCCAGAATGGAAGAGTTCAACCAAGGTCAGGATGGAGATGTTGTCATCGGTGGGCTCTTTAACCTTCATTACCAACCGCCGGTTATAGACCAGGAGTTCATTAAGCCTCCGTTCTACAATCCATGCACTGGGTAAAGGCACCCATCTCAAATGATTTCTTAATATGTTGAAACATTCATCAATCTGATGCGTTTGATGATCTGACAATGATAATTAATGTATATACTTCTGAACAGTGTGTGGTTGAGATAATTGCTGGTGGTGAGCCTCCTTCCTGTGGTATTAGGTTGCAAGTGGAGACACTGAAGGCTGCCTATGCCATGGAGTTTGCAGTGGAAGAAATCAACAGAAACCCCCTCATTCTGCCTGGTGTGAAGCTCAACTACAGAATCCTTGACGACTGTAGCCTACACCCCTGGGTGCTGCATGGAGCATTCTCACTGGTTGGGGGAGAGACGGAGAGTTGTGAGTCTACAGCCATCCTGCCACAATCACATGTATCTGGAACATCTTCAGCAATGAGAGGTAAACTGATTAGTATGATGAGGTCTCCTCGTCATGTATTGTTGAATGATTTTCTAATGTAATTAATCAGTGTTACTTTCATTAGGGGGCTCGTCTGTACCGCTGATCATTGGTGGGGCTTCTTCTACCACAGCCATAATACTGTCTAGGACACTGGCCTCTCTCTCTGTTCCGGTAGTGAGTTTCACCTTCAATGATATTGGAAGAACATTGAATTATATTTCTTAAGATTGAGTTTGATTATGACAATTTACTTCAACAATTGATTCAAGTCTATGCTATTTACATTTTATGTTTCCCCCATTAAGATTAGCTACCTTGCTAGCTGTCCCTGTCTTAGCGACAGACATCGGTTTCCTAACTTCTTCAGGACCATTCCCAGTGACGTCTACCAGGCTAAGACCATGGCCCGACTTGCGTTACTCTTCAACTGGACTTGGATTGGAGCAGTCATTGAAAACAATGACTATGGTCGTCTGGCAATTCAGGTTGTTACTTTTATCATTACTTCTTATCAAATGTTTTATTTATAGCAATGTTAGAGAAAGCTTTGGAAAGACTCCTTCATAATTTACTATATTTAGTTATTTTGCTATTTTCAGGCATTTCAGGAGGAGATTAAGGGATCAGGAGTGTGTTTGGCATTTCTAGAAGCTGTTAGCAGGGAGACTATTGAGGAAGATGCAAAACGGGCAGCGACAACTGTTCAGCATTCCACTGCAAGAGTGATACTGATCTTTTGCTGGTACACAGACGTGAGGGAGTTGTTTCTACAACTGGCCAAGAGAAATGTGAGAGGCTATTAGGAAATATCCAAATACATTTCTTAACGTGAAAACCAATGCTTCATAATGTTCTGTTTGTTGAATGACGTTCTCTTCTCTCTTCGTAGGTGACTGATAGGCAGTTCCTAGCCAGTGAGGCTTGGAGTACCAGCAGCGATCTTTTACAAAATGTTGCCATTTTGAACGTGGCAAGTGGTGTGTTTGGTGTTGCAATTCGAAGTGCAAGGATACCAGGATTTAAAAGTTTCCTCCAGGGCTTAAAACCCTCAAATCGCCCTGGCGATTTACACCTGCGGGAATTCTGGGAAAAGGAGTTTGAATGTAGCCTTTCAACGACACTGTTGAAGTCCATGTCTGATGGTTTAACTACAAATATCTCGACTGCTTCTCATGCCACCATGTCTCCACTGTCAGCTACTCTTTCATTGTGCACTGGGAGGGAGACACTTGAGGGCGTACAGAATATTTTTACTGACACTGCCCAATTAAGGGTCGCGTATAACACCTACCTGGCTGTGTATGCTGCAGCCCACGCTCTTCACAGCTTTCTCTCATGCCCAGATAAAGACCGTTCCCCAAGAGACAACAGCTCCACCTGTAGCTCACCTTATAACATCACACATAAAGAGGTATAATAAACTCCACACCAAGCATGATTTTCACAGGGTGGGGATTTATAATAGCATGGTTTATGCTTTGAATGTCAGACATATTGGTTTCACATAATATTTAAAGAAATCTCATCAAGGTTTTAGTAGACTAGTTTATCCTACTGATTACCATACGTTGTTCTTAGTTGTTAGAGCACCTGAACAACGTGAATTTCACTACTCCGAACGGGGAGGAATTCTTCTTCCAAGGAGCCGACATCCCAGCTGCTTATGACCTGGTCAACTGGAAGACCTCCCCTGATGGGTCACTGAAACTAGTTCTGATTGGTCGAGTGGATGGCCTGGAATTACACTTGAACAAAACATCTATTCAGTGGACGACAGGCTCCAGTCAGGTAATCAAAGAGTCATCCACCTTAAACAGGTTAATAATACAATATCAATCAAATATTTATACCTTACTAATTGTGTTTATTACATTTTTTAGGTGCCTATTTCTGTATGCAGTGAGAGCTGCCCCCCAGGAACCCGAAGAGCCAATAGGAAAGGAGAGCCTGTCTGCTGCTTTGACTGTATCCCCTGTACTGATGGAGAGGTCAGCAATGAGACTGGTGAGGGACAAAAACACTTCAACTGGTGTGTTTTCAGGAAAATCAGGAGGCTCTCTTCCCATTTCTTTGTTGCCTTCCCTGTATTACCCTCTCAGGTTCCCATCAGTGCAGGCGATGTCCTGTTGAGTTCTGGTCCAACATGGGGAACACGGCCTGTATTCCACGCAAAGTGGACTTCCTGTCTTTTAATGAGACGATGGGAATCGTCCTGACAACTGGAGCTGTGTCTGGGGTTGTGGTCACTACAGCTGTTTTTGTCATCTTCTTGTGCTACCATAACACTCCTGTGGTGAGGGCTCAGTGCATAATCAATGTTTTATCTTCAAACAATAAGTTGGTCATCTTAACCATGTTGTCTCTCATATTTCACCTCTATGTTTTACCTCGGATTAATCATTTTAATTCAGGTTAACTGTGTTGTCACTCATATTCCACCTCCAGGTGCGAGCAAATAACTCAGAGCTGAGCTTCCTGCTCCTCCTGTCACTCAAGCTCTGCTTCCTGTGTGCGCTGGTGTTCATTGGTCGTCCCTCCGTGTGGTCCTGCCGCTTACAGCAGGCAGCTTTCGGGATCAGCTTTGTCCTCTGCGTCTCCTGCCTTCAGGTGAAGACCATAGTGGTCCTGGCCGCTTTCCGCTCAGCTCGGCCAGGAGCTGGAGGCCTGATGAAGTGGTTTGGTCCGGGCCAGCAGAGAGGCAGCGTCTGTTTCTTCACCAGCATACAGGTGAGCATTATTTAAAACATTAGCCATCATAATCGTTTACAGTGTCTGAGATATAGTGAGGTGTATGTGTTTTTTTAAACTAGGTGATCATCTGTACCATATGGCTGTCCCTCAGCCCTCCGATCCCTCATCGTGACCTTGGTTTCCAGGGGTCAAAGGTTAACCTAGAGTGTGCCATGAGTTCAGTGGTGGGCTTTGCCGTTGTCTTAGGCTACATAGGCTTCCTAGCCTGCCTCTGTCTCCTCCTTGCTTTCCTGGCTAGGAAACTACCTGATAACTTCAATGAGGCCAAGTTCATCACCTTCAGCATGCTGATCTTCTGTGCTGTCTGGGTGGCCTTTGTCCCAGCCTACATCAGCTCTCCCGGGAAGTACTCAGTGGCTGTGGAGATCTTTGCCATCCTGGCTTCTAGTTATGGCCTGCTGCTGTGCATTTTTGCTCCAAAGTGCTTCATCATCCTCCTGAGGCCTGAGAGGAACACCAAGAAACAGCTGATGGGAAGATAGGAAAATGTGCACATACACAAGGGTAGGCAGCAAATGATTCTTAATTTCATGGATTTCAAGGGGCACAAAAAGTAGCAAAATGTTGAATAATTAGCAAATATCTATGTTCATTTTTGTAATGCATTATTTAATACCTTGTCAAATGTATTGCATCTTTATTGTTTTAATAATAATGTTTAGATTTCTTACGTCCTATTATCGCCATTATTAGTTTCTTAAGATGAAGAAGTTGCACAACCACATGTAACATTTATTAAGATATCTTTATCCGTCAACAGAAATCGACATTTGTTCGTAAATGTAATTCATTAAAATGTCATGATCTAACCAGGACATTTTCTATTGACATATCAAATGTAATGATAACATAATAAAAATGTAAACATCAAGAAAATTAACTTTGAGCTTTATGTATAGACTTGGTTCAACAAAATAGTTAATGTTGCTGTTCTTTCAACTCTTCTATTAAAGGATTTTATGTTTTAGAAGTTGTTCTCTCAAGTTATTGAGTGCCCAATATTTTGCACTACTTACATAATTGATTAAAAGTTATACAATTTAAAACATTGGTCCAACATTGTTCTGTGCAGTGTTATGATGGTTATAATGTATTCCTTTTCTTACACACCAAGTTTGTCACCTGCTAATGGCTCGGTTACAGAATGTTTTTTCTAAAGAGGAGTGGCTTTACATGTATGGGAATATGTCATCTTGTTTACGAAGCTGCCAGGCGTTACCACATTTATAAAACCCAGCTCGGCAGTCAGAATTTGCACAGACTTGCGGTATGTTATAATAGCCGCCATTGCCTTATTTTTTATAATACAGCATTAGAATAACACTTAAATTGTATTTTTTTTCCTTTCAGGTTTCCATGTGGGGTCTTTTTTATCTCCTTTTCAAAGTTTAGCATTTTTGGGTGAAAAGGTACTTGCCACTTCTGAATTGAGAGAGACTAATTTATTTAGCATATTTACATGCTTTCTTGTTTTCTATAATTCTACAGCTGTAGATTTGGACATCAATTCAAACTTAATCTGCTTTTATTTTTGCAGGAAGAAATACTTCTGCTGCATTTTATTTGTCATTCTTTAAATTGTGCTATTCAGTTACAATAATGGTTTACATAATTTGACACTGAGTGTCGCGTCAGTAGTGCTCCTCGATGTTATCGGCCTCCGGTCCGCCCATGTCTTGGGTGTCTCTTCTCCTGACTGCGTGGTCCTCCAGGGCTCCCTCCCTGCTGCTTGTTGTGATGGTGAGCTGGGATGTGGGGCTCAGGGTGGGTCTGGAGGGGGTGCAGACCTCCATGTGCTCTCGCTGGGGCTCCAGAGTGGAGGAGTTCAACCAGGGTCAGGGTGGAGACGTTGTCATCGGTGGGCTCTTTAACTTCCATTCCCAACCGCAAGTTATCAACCAGGCTTTCATTAAGCCTCCCTTCTACAATCCATGCACTGGGTAAAGGCACTCGTCACAAATGATTTGTTAATCTGTTTAAACAATCATCAATCTGATGCAATTGATGATCTGTATGTTCTTCTTTAAATACTGAAAGATGAATGTATATACATCCGATTAATGCATGGTTGATATTATTGCTGGTGGTGAGCCTCCTCCCTGTCATATTAGGTTGGAAGCAGTGATCTTGAAGGCTGCCTATGCCATGGAGTTTGCAGTGGAAGAAATCAACCGAAACCCCCTAATTCTTCCTGGTGTGAAGTTGAACTACCGAATCTTCGACGACTGTAGCCTACACCCCTGGGTGCTGCATGGAGCATTCTCACTGGTTGGGGGAGAGACAGAGAGTTGTGACTCCACAGCCATCCTGCCACAATCACATGTATCTGGACCATCTTCAGCTATGAGAGGTACAATAACAGATTGATATGATGAGGTCCCCTCCTCATGTATTGTTGATTGATATTCTGCCGGTACTTTATATGCATTACTTTCATCAGGGGGCCAGTCTGTACCACTGATCATCGGTGGGGCTTCTTCTACCACAGCTATAATACTGTCTAGGACACTGGCCTCTCTCTCTGTTCCAATAGTGAGTTTCACCATGAATAATATCGGAGGAACATTACATTTTCTATTTCGTAATCTTTAGCTTGAATTTGACACATTTTACTTCAACAGTTGATTAATATATAAAGTCTTTGCTATTTACATTTCATCTTTCCCGTTTTAGATTAGCCCCCTTGCTAGCTGTCCCTGTCTTAGCGACAGACATCGGTTTCCAAACTTCTTCAGGACCATTCCCAGCGACGTCTACCAGGCTAAGACAATGGCCCGACTTGCAATACTCTTCCACTGGACTTGGATTGGAGCAGTCATTGCAAACAATGATTATGGTCGTCTGGCAATTCAGGTTATTACGTTCAGATAACATGTCTTGTATGTAGCGATAAAAGAGAAAGCTTTGATAAGAATCTTCATTCATTTGGTAAGATCTTTTAAAATATTTACTCCTCTTGCTATTTTCAGGCATTTCAGGAGGAGATTGAGGGATCAGGAGTGTGTTTGGCCTTTTCAGAATATCTTAACAGGGAGACTTTTGAAGAAGATGCAAGACGTGCAGCCACGACTATCCAGCATTCCACTGTTAGAGTTATACTGATCTTTACCTGGTATACAAATGTGAGGGAGTTGTTTCTACAACTGACCAAGAGAAATGTGAGAGGCTGTTATGAAATATCCAAATAAATGTGCTGGACTGATGAGAAAATAAATGCTTTATAATTTTCTGTTTGTTGAATGACGTTCTCTTTTCTCTTCGTAGGTGACTGATAGACAGTTCCTAGCCAGTGAGGCTTGGAGTACTAGCAGCGATCTTTTACAAGATGTTGCCATTTTGAACGTGGCAACTGGTGTGTTAGGTGTTGCTATTCGAAGTGCAAGAATTCCTGGATTTAAAAGTTTTCTCCAGGGCCTAAAACCCTCAAATCGTCCAGGCGATTTATTTCTACGGGAATTTTGGGAAAAGGAGTTTGGATGTAGCCTTCCAACAACACCGTCAAAACCTCAGTCCATGTCTGACAGTTCAACTAAAAATATCTCAACTTCTTCATATGCCACCAGGTCTCCGTTGTCAGCCATCCTATCACTGTGCACTGGGAGAGAGACACTTCAGGGCGTACAGAATATTTTTACTGACACTGCCCACTTAAGGGCCGCGTATAACACCTACCTGGCTGTGTATGCTGCAGCCCACGCTCTGCACAGCCTTCTCTCGTGCCCAGATAAAGACAGTTCCCCAAGCGGCAACAGCTCTACCTGTAGCTCACCTTATAACATTACACAGAAAGAGGTATAATTAACTTCACACCAAGCATGAATGTCATAGTGTGGGGCCTTAAAATCAAAATGATGAGACTGTCACATTTTGGCAAATTTGTTTCACATACTATTTGAAGAAATAGGTCTCATTAAGGTTTTATTAAACTAGTTTATGCTACTGATTACCATTCGTTGTTCTTAGTTGTTAGAGCACCTGAACAAAGTGAACTTCACTACTCCAAACGGGGAGGAGTTCTTCTTCCAAGGAGCCGACATCCCAGCTGCTTATGACCTGGTCAACTGGAAGACCTCCCCTGATGGGTCACTGAAACTAGTTCTGATTGGTCGAGTGGATGGCTTGGAATTACACTTGAACAAAACATCTATTCAGTGGACTACAGGAACCAGTCAGGTAGTCAAAGTGACAGCCATCCTAAATAGGATAATAAAACAATAACATTCCTATTCTTAAACCTTTCTAATTAAGTTATTTAATTGTTTAGGTGCCTATTTCTGTATGCAGTGAGAGCTGCCCCGCAGGAACCCGAAGAGCTAATAAGAAAGGAGAGCCTGTCTGCTGCTTTGACTGTGTCCCCTGTACTGATGGAGAGGTCAGCAATGAAACTGGTAAGGGACAAAAACACTTAAATCGGTGTGTTTCAGGAAACTAATTCTACTGCTACTGCACAATAGTGTAGGTTAATGTCTTTAGACACAGTTAAACTCCCTTCCCATTTCTTAGTTGCCTTCCCTGTATTACCCTCTCAGGTTCCCATCAGTGCAGGCGATGTCCTGTTGAGTTCTGGTCCAACACGGGGAACACGGCCTGTATTCCACGCAAAGTGGACTTCCTGTCTTTTAATGAGACGATGGGAATCGTCCTGACAACTGGAGCTGTGTCTGGGGTTGTGGTCACTACAGCTGTTTTTGTCATCTTTTTGTGCTACCATAACACTCCTGTGGTGAGGGCTCCGTGCATAATCAATGTTTAACCTTGAAACAATAAGTTAGTCATGCTAACCATGTTGTCTCTCATATTCCACCTCCATGTTTTACCTTGCAACAATCTGTTTAATAAAGGTTAAACGTGTTGGCGCCCATATTCCACCTCCAGGTGCGTGCAAATAACTCAGAGCTGAGCTTCCTGCTCCTCCTGTCACTCAAGCTGTGCTTCCTGTGTGCGCTGGTGTTCATTGGTCGTCCCTCCGTGTGGTCCTGCCGCTTACAGCAGGCAGCTTTCGGGATCAGCTTTGTCCTCTGCGTCTCCTGCCTTAAGGTGAAGACCATCGTGGTCCTGGCCGCTTTCCGCTCAGCTCGACCAGGAGCTGGAGGCCTGATGAAGTGGTTTGGTCCGGGCCAGCAGAGAGGCAGTGTCTGTTTCTTCACCAGCATACAGGTGGGCAATATGTACACCATTAATCAGCAAAATAGTTTATTTTGTGTCAGATATATTGAGGTGTATGTGTTTTTTCTAAACTAGGTGATCATCTGTACCATATGGCTGTCCTTCAGCACTCCGATCCCTCATCACAACCTTGGTTTCCAGGGGTCAACGGTTAACCTAGAGTGTGCCATGAATTCAGTGGTGGGCTTTGCAGTTGTCTTAGGCTACATTGGCTTCCTAGCCTGCCTCTGTCTCCTCCTTGCTTTCCTGGCTAGGAAACTACCTGATAACTTCAATGAGGCCAAGTTCATCACCTTCAGCATGCTGATCTTCTGTGCTGTCTGGGTGGCCTTTGTCCCAGCCTACGTCAGCTCTCCAGGGAAGTATTCTGTGGCTGTGGAGATCTTTGCCATCCTGGCTTCTAGTTATGGCCTGCTCCTGTGCATCTTTGCTCCAAAGTGCTTCATCATCCTCCTGAGGCCTGAGAGGAACACCAAGAAACAGCTGATGGGTAGATAGAAAATGTGCACATACACATGGGTGGGCAGCAAATGATTCTTAATTTCATGGATTTCAAGGGACACAAAAAGTAGACTCCAAAGAGCAAAATGTTGAATTATTAGCAAATATCTAAATTCATTTTTGTGATGTATTATTTAGTACCTTGTCAAATGTATTCCATCGTTATTGTTTTAATAATAATGTTTAGATTTCTTATATCCTATCTTTGCTATTATTAGTTTCTTAAGATGTATGACTGTTTCTCAAGCGGGATTCTCCCAACCAAAGTGGCGCAACCAAATGTAACATTTATTAAGATATCTTTAGCTGTGAACAAAAATCTATATTTGTTCGTAAATGAAATTTCATTAAAATGTCATGATCTTACCAGGACATTTTCTATTGACATATCAAATGTAATGATAACATAATAAAAATGTCAGCTTCAAGAAAAGTAACTTTAAGCTTTACGTATCGACTTGGTTCAACACAATAGTTAATGTTGCTGTTCTTTCAACTCTTCTATTAAAGGATATTATGTTTTAGAAGTTGTTCTCTCAAGTTATTGAGTGCCCAATATTTTGCACTTCTTACATGATTGATTAAAAGTTAGAGAATTCAAAAAATTTGTCCAACAGTGTTCTGTGCAGTTTTATGATGTTTATAATGTATTCCTTTTCTTACACACCAAGCTCGTCACCTGCTAATGGCTCGTGACAGAATGTATTTTCTAAAGAGGAGTGGCTTTACATGTATGGGAATATGTCATCTTGTATACGAAGCTTCCAGGCGTTACCACATTTATAAAACCCAGCTCGGCAGTTAGAATTTGCGCAGACTTGCGGCATGTAACAATAGCCGCCATTGCCTTATTTTTTTAATAAAGCATTAGAATAACACTTAAAATGTAATTTTTTGACTTTTAGGTTTAAATGTGGGGTCTTTTTCTATCTCCTTTTTAAAGTTTAGCATTTGTGGGTGAAAAGGTACTGGTCACTTCTGAATTGAAAGAGACAAATTTATTTAGCATATTTACATACTTTCTTATTTTCTAGATTTCTACAGCTGTAGATTTAGACATCAATTCAAACGTATCTATTTTTATAATTTTCAGAAAGATATACTTCTGCTGCATGTTATCTGTCATTCTTTAAATTCTGCAATTCAGTTACAATAATGGTTTACATAATTTGACACTGAGTGTCGCGTCAGTAGTGCTCCTCGATGTTATCGGCCTCCAGTCCGCCCATGTCTTGGGCGTCTCTACTCCTGACTGCGTGGTCCTCCAGGGCTCCCTCCCTGCTGCTTGTTGTGATGGTGAGCAGGGATGTGGGGCTCAGGCTGGGTCTGGAGGGGGTGCAGACCTCCATGTGCTCTCGCTGGGGCTCCAGAGTGGAGGAGTTCAACCAGGGTCAGGATGGAGACGTTGTCATCGGTGGGCTCTTTAACCTTCATTACCAACCGCCAGTTATAGACCAGGAGTTCATTAAGCCTCCGTTCTACAATCCATGCACTGGGTAAAGGCACTCACCTCAAATGATTTGTTAATCTGTTTAAACATTCATCAATCTGATGCATTTGATGATCCGTCTGTTTTTCTTTAAATACTGAATAATTATTGTATATACATATACATCTGAACAGTGCGTGGTTGAGATAATAGCTGGTGGTGAGCCTCCTTCCTGTGGCATTAGGTTGCAAGTGGAGACACTGAAGGCTGCCTATGCCATGGAGTTTGCAGTGGAAGAAATCAACAGAAACCCCCTCATTCTGCCTGGTGTGAAGCTGAACTACAGAATCCTCGACGACTGCGGCCTACACCCCTGGGTGCTGCATGGAGCATTCTCGCTGGTTGGGGGAGAGACGGAGAGTTGTGACTCCACAGCCATCCTGCCACATTCACATGTATCCGGA
This sequence comes from Gadus macrocephalus, assembly GCF_031168955.1. Classification (NCBI taxonomy): domain Eukaryota; kingdom Metazoa; phylum Chordata; class Actinopteri; order Gadiformes; family Gadidae; genus Gadus; species Gadus macrocephalus. The sequence goes on along the minus strand of NC_082397.1, from coordinate 10,119,944 downwards.
CCATCTTCAGCCATGAGAGGTACAATGACAGATTGGTACGGTGAGGTCTACGCCTCATCTATTGATGATTGATATTCTGCCGGTACTTTGTATGCATTACATTCATCAGGGGGCCCGTCTGTACCACTGATCATCGGTGGGGCTTCTTCTACCACAGCCATTATACTGTCCAGGACACTGGCCTCTCTCTCTGTTCCAGTAGTGAGTTTCACAATCCATAATATAGGAAGAACGTTGAATTATATTTCCTAAGCTTGAGTTCGATTATGCCAATTTACTTCAACAATTGAATCAAGTCTATGCTATTTACATTTTATATTTCACCCATTAAGATTAGCTACCTTGCCAGCTGTCCCTGTCTTAGCGACAGACATCGGTTTCCTAACTTCTTCAGGACCATTCCCAGTGACGTCTACCAGGCTAAGACCATGGCCCGACTTGCAATACTCTTCAACTGGACTTGGATTGGAGCAGTCGTTGCAAACAATGACTATGGTCGTCTGGCAATCCAGGTTGTTATTTTTATCATTACTTTTTAGAAAATGTTTTATTTGTAGCAATGTTAGAGAAAGCTTTGGAAGGAATCCTTGATCTATTAATACATTGAGTTATTTTGCTATTTTCAGACATTTCAGGAGGAGATTAAGGGATCAGGAGTGTGTTTGGCATTTCTAGAAGCTGTTAGCAGGGAGAATATTGAGGAAGATGCAAAACGTGCAGCTACAACTGTTCAGCATTCCACTGCAAGAGTGATACTGATCTTTACCTGGTACACAGATGTGAGGGAGTTGTTTCTACAACTGGCCAAGATAAATGTGAGAGGCTATAATGAAATGTCCAAGTAAATTTGTTTATGTGAAAACCAATGCTTCATGAATTTCTTTTCAAATTTCATTCAAAAGTTTTTTAAATGACGTTCTCTTCTCTCTTCGTAGGTGACTGACAGGCAGTTCCTAGCCAGTGAGGCTTGGAGTACTAGCAGCGATCTTTTACAAAATGTTGCCATTTTGAACGTGGCAAGTGGTGTGTTAGGTGTTGCTATTCGAAGTGCAAGGATACCAGGATTTAAAAGTTTCCTCCAGGACTTAAAACCCTCAAATCGCCCTGGCGATTTTCACCTGCGGGAATTCTGGGAAAAGGAGTTTGAATGTAGCCTTTCAACAACACTATTGAATTCTCAGCCCATGTCTGATGGTTTAACTACAAATAACTTGACTGCTTCTCATGCCACCAAATCTCCACTGTCAGCTACTCTTTCACTGTGCACTGGGAGAGAGACACTTGAGGGCGTACAGAATATTTTTACTGACACTGCCCACTTAAGGGCCGCGTATAATACCTATCTGGCTGTGTATGCTGCAGCCCACGCTCTGCACAGCCTTCTCTCGTGCCCAGATAAAGAGAGTTCTCCAAGAAACAACAGCTCCACCTGTAGCTCACCTTATAACATTACACAGAAAGAGGTACAATAAACTTCACACCAAGCATGATTTTCACAGGGTGGGGATTTATAATAGCATGGTTTATGCTTTGAATGTCGGACACATTGGTTTCACATAATATTTAAAGAAATCTCATAAAGGTTTTATTAAACTATTTTATCCTACTGATGTCCATACACTGTTCTTAGTTGTTAGAGCACCTCAACAAAGTGAACTTCAATACTCCAAACGGGGAAGAGTTCTTCTTCCAAGGAGCCGACATCCCTGCTGCTTATGACCTGGTCAACTGGAAGACCTCCCCTGATGGGTCACTGAAACTAGTTCTGATTGGTCGAGTGGATGGCATGAAATTACACCTGAACAAAACATCTATTCAGTGGACTACAGGCTCCAATCAGGTAGTCAAATTTACAGCCATCTTAAACAGGATAATAATGTAATAAAAATACAATATCTGCACTTGACTCATTGAGTTCATTTAATTGTTTAGGTGCCTATTTCTGTATGCAGTGAGAGCTGCCCCGCAGGAACACGAAGAGCTAATAAGAAAGGAGAGCCTGTCTGCTGCTTTGACTGTATCCCCTGTAGTGATGGAGAGGTCAGCAATGAGACTGGTGAGGGACAAAAACACTTCAATTGGCGTGTTTTCAGGAAAATCAGGAGGCTCTCTTCACATTTCATAGTTGACTTTCGTGTATGACCCTCTCAGGTTCCCATCAGTGCAGGCGATGTCCTGTTGAGTTCTGGTCCAACCCGGGGAACACGGCCTGTATTCCACGCAAAGTTGACTTCCTTTCTTTAAATGAGACGATGGGAATCGTCTTGACAACTGGAGCTGTGTCGGGGGTTGTGGTCACTACAGCTGTTTTTGTCATATTTTTATGCTACCATAACACTCCTGTGGTGAGGGCTCAGTGCATACATCAATGTTTTACCTTCAAACAATAAGTTATTCATGTTAACCATGTTGTCTCTCATATTCCACCTCCAGGTGCGTGCAAATAACTCAGAGCTGAGCTTCCTGCTCCTCCTGTCACTCATGCTCTGCTTCCTTTGTGCGCTGGTGTTCATTGGTCGTCCCTCCGTGTGGTCCTGCCGCTTACAGCAGGCAGCTTTCGGGATCAGCTTTGTCCTCTGTGTCTCCTGCCTTCAGGTGAAGACCATAGTGGTCCTGGCCGCTTTCCGCTCAGCTCAGCCAGGAGCTGGAGGCCTGATGAAGTGGTTTGGTCCGTGCCAGCAGAGAGGCAGTGTCTGTTTCTTCACCAGCATACAGGTGGGCAATATGTACACCATTAATCATCAAAATATTTCATTTTGTGTGAGATATATTGAGGTGTATGTGTTTTTCTAAACTAGGTGATCATCTGTACCATATGGCTGTCCCTTAGCCCTCCGATCCCTCATCGTGACCTTGGTTTCCAGGGGTCAAAGGTTAACCTAGAGTGTGCCATGAGTTCAGTGGTGGGCTTTGCAGTTGTCTTAGGCTACATAGGCTTCCTAGCCTGCCTCTGTCTCCTACTTGCTTTCCTGGCTAGGAAACTACCTGATAACTTCAATGAGGCCAAGTTCATCACCTTCAGCATGCTGATCTTCTGTGCTGTCTGGGTGGCCTTTGTTCCAGCCTACATCAGCTCTCCAGGGAAGTACTCAGTGGCTGTGGAGATCTTTGCCATCCTGGCTTCTAGTTATGGCCTGCTGCTGTGCATCTTTGCTCCAAAGTGCTTCATTATCCTCCTGAGGCCTGAGAGGAACACCAAGAAACAGCTGATGGGCAGATAGAAAAAGGTGCATATTTCACATATGCATATACTCAAGGGAAGGCAGCAAATTAATCCTCATTTCATGGATCTCAAGGGACTCAAAAAGTAGACTCCAAAGCAAAGAATAATTAGCAAACATGTGTATTCATTTTTGTGACCTATTATTTATTATGTAGTCAAATGTATTTCATCTTAATTGTTTCAATAATAGTTGTTCACATTCTTAATTTTAATTCTTATTAACGCTAGTATTAGTTTCTTAAGATGTACCGCTGTTTCTTAAGATGGATGCTCCCAACCAAAATTGTGCAACTACATGTTACATTTATTAAGATATCATTAGCTGTCAACAAAAACCTATTTTTTTTCGCAAATTTCATTCATTATTTACCGACCTATCAATTGTTATTGATGACATGATACAAAATGATGACTTGCAAAAGTTTCTTGCCTAGAAAATTTAGTTTTATGTATTGACATGGTTCAACACAATAGTTAATGCTGCATTTCTTTCAACTCTCATATTAAAGGATATTATGTTTTCAACTTCTTAAAAAATTGCTTTAAAAAATGTATTGATTTTCAAAACATTGTTCCAACAGCGTTCTGTGCATTGTTATGATGTTTATAAGGGATTCATTTTTTCTTACACATAACGTTCGTCACCTGCTAATCACTTGTGACATAATTGTTTTTTCTAAAGAGAGGGGAGTGGCTTTACATGTATGCGAATATATCGTCTTGTTTACAAAGCTTCCAGGCGTTACCACATTTATAAAACCCAGTTCGGCAGTTTGAATTTGCACAGACTTGCTGTATGTTACAATAGATGCCATTGCCTTATTTTTTAATTACAGCATGAGAATAACGCTTAAATTGTCATTTTTTCACTTTTAGGTTTAAATTTAGTGTCATTTTATCTCCTTTTGATATTACTGGATTTTATGGTAAAAAGTATTTGCCACTTCTGAATTGAGAGAGACACATTTATTTAGCATATTTACATACTTTCTTGTTTTCAATGTTTCTACAGCCACAGCTTTAGACGTCAATACAAAATAATATATTTTTTATTCTCAGAAGGTGAAACATCTGCTGCATGTTTTCTATTCTACAATTCAGTTACAATTATGTTTGATGCATAATTTGACATTGAGTCTCCAGTCTCAATAGTGCTCCTTGATGTTTTCGGCTTCCGGTCCGCCCATGTCTTGGGTGTCTCTGCTCCTAACTGCGTGGTCCTCCAAGGCTCCCTCCCTGCTGCTTGTTGTGATGGTGAGCAGGGATGTGGGGCTCAGGGTGGGTCTGGAGGGGGTGCAGACCTCCATGTGCTCTCGCTGGGGCTCTAGAGTGGAGGACTTCAACCAAGGTCAGGATGGAGATGTTGTCATCGGCGGGCTCTTTAACCTTCATTACCAACCGCCGGTTATAGACCAGGAGTTCATTAAGCCTCCGTTCTACAATCCATGCACTGGGTAAAGGCACTCACCTCAAATGATTTGTTAATATGTTTAAACATTCATCAATCTGGTGCATTTGATGATCTGTCTGTTTTTCTTTAAATACTGAATAATTATTGTACATACATATACATCTGAACAGTGCTTGGTTGAGATAATAGCTGGTGGTGAGCCTCCTTCTTGTGGTATTAGGTTGCAAGTGGAGACACTGAAGGCTGCCTATGCTATGGAGTTTGCAGTGGAAGAAATCAACAGAAACCCCCTCATTCTGCCTGGTGTGAAGCTCAACTACAGAATCCTCGACTGCTGTGCAAGACACCCCTGGGTGCTGCATGGAGCATTCTCGCTGGTTGGGGGAGAGATGGAGAGTTGTAACTCCACAGCCATCACGCCACAATCACATGTATCTGGACCATCTTCATCTATGAGAGGTAAACTGATTATTGCGATGAGGTCTCCTCCTCATGTATTGTTGAATGATTTTCTGTCTGTACTTTATATGCATTACTTTCATAAGGGGGCCCATCTGTACCGCTGATCATCGGTGGGGCTTCTTCTACCACAGCTATAATACTGTCTAGGACACTGGCCTCTCTCTCTGTTCCAGTAGTGAGTTTCATCATCAGTAATATGGAAAGAGTCCCATTCCTTGTCTATTTCGAAATGTTGCTTAAAAGTTGATAATGAAGAACTGTGATGTTTTATTTCTCTTAGATTAGCTACCTTGCTAGCTGTCCCTGTCTTAGTGACAGACATCGGTTTCCTAACTTCTTCAGGACCATTCCCAGTGACGTCTACCAGGCTAAGACCATGGCCCGACTTGCAATACTCTTCAACTGGACATGGATTGGAGCAGTCTTTGCAGACAATGATTACGGCCGACTGGCAATTCAGGTCAATATAATTGATGAATTATTTGTATTTAAGATATAATCTGAGGTGCACCTTTTTCCATTTGTTTTTATTTTTGTTATATTTTAAGGTAATTTTTTATATTTTCTTTGCTATTTTTCAGACATTTCAGGAGGAGATTGAGGGATCAGGGGTTTGTTTGGCTTTTTCAGAAGCTGTTAGCAGGGAGACTATTGAGGAAGATGCAAAACGTGCAGCTACCACTGTTCAGCATTCCACTGCAAGAGTGATACTGATCTTTTGCTGGTTTACAGACGTGGGGGAGTTGTTTCTTGAACTGGCCAAGCGAAATGTGAGAGGCTTTTATGAAATACCCACAAACATGTGATGGACTAATATGTGTGGATGTTAAATTCCTTTGGTTTTCTGTTTAGTTTATTTTTCATCTTCTCTCTTCGTAGGTGACTGATAGACAGTTCCTAGCCAGTGAGGCTTGGAGTACTAGCAGCGATCTTTTGCAAGATGTTGCCATTTTGAACGTGGCAAGTGGTGTGTTAGGTGTTGCTATACGAAGTGCAAGAATAGCAGGATTTAAAAGTTTTCTCCAGCACTTAAAGCCCTCTGATCGTCCTGGTGACCTGCTTTTGAGAGAATTCTGGGAAAAGGAGTTTGGATGTAGACTTTCAACGACACCATCTCATCCTCAGTCCATGTCTGAGAGTTCAACTACAGCAAGTATCTCTGGCCCATCTTCTGGCAACAGGTCTCCACTGACAGCTCCCCTACCACTGTGCAGTGGGAGCGAGACTCTCGAAGGGTTAGAGAATGTTTTTACTGACACTGCCCATTTAAGGGCCACGTATAACGCCTACCTGGCTGTGTATGCTGCAGCCCACGCTCTCCATAAACATCTCACGTGCCCGGATGAGGACAGTCCTCCAAGAGACAACGGCTCCACCTGTAGCTCACCTTTTAACATTAAGCGAAAAGAGGTGCAATTATGAATGTGCTTTATAGGTTATAGTTCTTGTGATTACTCAGGATAGGTTGGTGTCATGGACTTTTAAGAATAAAAGGTATTTTTCACTAAAAAAACGTTTTGACTATTATCCATTTGTTGTTCTTAGTTGTTAGAGCACCTGAACAGGGTGAACTTCACTACTCCAAACGGGGAGGAGTTCTTCTTCCAAGGAGCCGACATCCCAGCTGCTTATGACCTGGTCAACTGGAAGACCTCCCCTGATGGGTCACTGAAACTAGTTCTGATTGGTCGAGTGGATGGCCTGGAATTACACTTGAACAAAACATCTATTCAGTGGACGACAGGCTCCAATCAGGTAGTCAAAGTAACTGTCATCAATAGGATAATATTAAAATAACAATCCAATATTTACACCTGACTCATTGAGTTTATTTAATTGTTTAGGTGCCTATTTCTGTATGCAGTGAGAGCTGCCCCCCAGGAACCCGAAGAGCCAATAGGAAAGGGGAGCCTGTCTGCTGCTTTGACTGTATCCCCTGTACTGATGGAGAGGTCAGCAATGAGACTGGTAAGGGGAGTAAAAACAGATTTAATTGTTTCAGATAACCCAAAAAATGCAATGTTACTGAAGAGTTCTAACTGTCCACATGATAAATGTATCTGTATTTGTCTCATCCTATTTCTATTGTCTTTCCTGTATGATCTTCTCAGGTTCCCATCAGTGCAGGCGATGTCCTGTTGAGTTCTGGTCCAACCCGGGGAACACGGCCTGTATTCCATGCAAAGTGGACTTCCTGTCTTTTAATGAGACAATGGGAATCATCCTGACAGCTGCAGCTGTGTCCGGGGCTGCAGTAACGACAGCTGTGTTTGCGGTTTTCCTACGCTTTCGAAACACTCCGGTGGTGAGAGCTTTGCGTAAGATCTAATCAAAAATCAAACAAACATCCTATACCTCTGTTTTATATCGTTCATCTCTGTCCCACAATTAATCTCCAGGTGCGTGCAAATAACTCGGAACTGAGCTTCCTGCTCCTCCTGTCACTCAAGCTCTGCTTCCTGTGTGCGCTGGTGTTCATTGGTCGTCCCTCCGTGTGGTCCTGCCGCTTACAGCAGGCAGCTTTTGGGATCAGCTTCGTCCTCTGCGTCTCCTGCCTTCAGGTGAAGACCATAGTGGTCCTGGCCGCTTTCCGCTCAGCTCGGCCAGGAGCTGGAAGCCTGATGAAGTGGTTTGGTCCGGGCCAGCAGAGAGGCAGTGTCTGTTTCTTCACCAGCATACAGGTGGGCAATATGTACACCATTAATCATCAAAATAGTATACTTTGTGTGAGATATATTAAGGTGCATGTGTTTTTTTTAACTAGGTGATCATCTGTACCATATGGCTATCCCTCAGCCCTCCTGTGCCTTATCGTGACCTTGGTTTCCAGGGGTCAAAGGTTAACCTAGAGTGTTCCATGAGTTCAGTGGTGGGCTTTGCAGTTGTCTTAGGCTACATAGGCTTCCTAGCCTGCCTCTGTCTCCTCCTTGCTTTCCTGGCTAGGAAACTACCTGATAACTTCAATGAGGCCAAGTTCATCACCTTCAGCATGCTGATCTTCTGTGCTGTCTGGGTGGCCTTTGTCCCAGCCTACATCAGCTCTCCAGGGAAGTACTCAGTGGCTGTGGAGATCTTTGCCATCCTGGCTTCTAGTTATGGCCTGCTGCTGTGCATCTTTGTTCCAAAGTGCTTCATCATCCTTCTGAGGCCTGAAAGGAACACAAAGAAACAGCTGATGGGCAGATAGGAAAGTTTAGGTTTGACTCTCCAAAAGCAATGACTAAAATATTTTACAAATATCATCTTTAATTCATGTGCTGTTTATCTATTTCTCTCATTTTGCCCTGAACTCAACTGTAAAAAACAATCCATCTTTACTGCTTAAATACAAAAAATATACACATTCTTAGTCACATCCATGAGACTTTTGAATGGTTGAACCACTCTTTGAACTGTATCCTCTCGTTTTAATACCTGGAATCTTTTTGAACTGTATCCTCTCGTTTTAATGCCTGGAATCTTTTTGCATTATTTATTTATTTCTTCTCCACTATGGAGGTAATACTATTCATTCATTAGCCATAGGCAAGGATTTTTTTGCGGGGCTGATGGTGTGTGTGCGCGCGTGTGCGTGTTTTTGTTTATTGTATGTACTGTTGGGTATGGACACACCCTGCTGCTCCTCCACATCTGAAGTTCCTAACGAAAAAATAAAGTTATTTGAATTTAATTGAATTAGTTCAGTTAACTAAATTATTGAGAATGCTTACCACCAAAATGATGTGCTCACATGTAAAATTGCTTGCTTGATCATTTCTGACAAAAATACTATTACTATCTTTATAAAATAATGTAATGTACATATTGCATAGTGAACAGTATAGAATAAAGACTTTTTAAGAATGATGCATTCCGTTATCGAATAAATTCAAATAATAACGGGTATGTGTGTGGGTGGTTGGTTCAACCGGCTCAGTCAGACTCTTTCGACTTTCTATATTATCTTGAGTTTTTCCTTTACATATGATGTGATCATCGTACTATATTGCTTTAGAGAGTCCAAAACAACCTTCTAGAGACAATGTTGCTTTTCATACAGGATAGAAGTCATTGGACCTCGCCATCGAAAGCCAAGCCATCCAGATTCATGAATGAGAAGGCCATGTGTTTCACATGCCACTCCTCTTTGAGATGGCCCTGGCCAGGGTAACTACAATCAGGGAACATCTGGGGCCGTATTCACAAAGCATTTTATCTTACCGCTAGGAGTGCTCCTAACTCGCGCTAAAACATTTTACGTAGGAGTTTTTTCTTAAAAGTTATTCACAAAGCCGCTGAGACCTAGGTTGAATCCCATTACTTGGCTCGCTTCAAAATCTCAGCCCTAACCCTCGCTGTTGCGCGTTCACGCGCCGTGGAGCCATGTCCCAATACCAGTTTAAAGATAGCTTAAGGGGTAGGGGGAGGGCTAACATCCCCTCAAAATTGAGATTTTCGATGGGCACCCTCAAAGCGCTTCAGTTCTGACTTGCTCCCACAATACCTTGCGAGAAAACGGAAAATCAAGATATATCCTAGACAAGATGGAGGGCGAAAAGATGCGACAGGATTGGAAAAACACAAATGTAAGTGTTTTCTCTGTAATTAACGAGTAATTATTTTATTAATTATACTCTGCAGCCCGGCCGCGGACTCTCGGAAGATCGCGAAAGTCTGTGGCCGACTTTCGCGGAAGATCGCGAAAGTCCGCGGCCGACTTTCGCGGGCCGCCCGAGGGGCTGCAGAGCCCGATCACGGGCTCTGCAGACCGGGCTGCATACGACCGGGCTGGATATCATGTCGTATGATATCCAGATCTTCCATGTTCTAGTGACTCCAGGTTAAAAATAAGCTTTATACTAATATATTATATTATATTTAGAGCTGTCAAGCGATTAAAATATTTAATCGTGATTAATCGCATTAATGTCATAGTTAACTCGCGATTAATCGCAAATTCTTTTTCTATGCTAAATATCCCTTGATTTTTTCTTCTCATTTTAATTCTCTTATCAACATGGTGAAGTGCATAGTCAAAGTAACTGTCATCAATAGGATAATATTAAAATAACAACATGAACAACATTGGCATATACTGATCAAAACAGGACGATACAAAAAAAGAGCCTATAGTGCAATTAAACGACTGCTTTGAACAAATGTCATTTGAACATAGCAGTCAGGCTACTGCTTCTTTGTTTTGAGCCAAAGAAAAAAAAAAAAAATTATTATTTTTTTTTTATAAAACAATTGCGTTAATCGCGCGATAATTTTTTTAACACCGTTAAAATTGGTTTGCGTTAACGCCGTTAATAACGCGTTTAACTGACAGCTCTAATATATTATATTATATTAGTAATGTTCTATAAGTATTATTATACTAATATATTATATTATATTAGTAATATTACATGGTTAATCAATGTATTTTTTGGCAGTACTATATTGTGTACATAGCTATTATATATTGTACATAACATATGGCCATATCAACCAGTTCTGGCATATAATTCCTATTTCCTTCTTATTCATTTTCTTTCAGGACTTCGTTGAGTCCACTGCCACCAGCCCCCCCACCTCTCCCTCATGCTCCTCCACCCCAGGCACCTCTTCCACCACCCCAGGCACCTCTTCCAAGAGGAGAGTGCCAGGGGGCAGGCGAGGCATGAGGAGAGCGAGGCAAAGTTGGCGGAATGGTGGAGAAGATGTGATTCTCCACCATTCTCTCAAAAGCTGAGAGAGAGTGTGTGTGTGTGTGTATGTATTTTTAGGTGTGCGTGTGTGTGTATTTTTAGATGCGTGTGTGTGTATTTTTAGATGTGTGGTTCAGTGTTTCTTATTTAAATAAAGTGTTTCTTCTAAAGTGTTCTTGTTCATAACCGATTATTATCTAAGGGTGCACTCACACTAGGCCATCTGGCCGTGGCCGTGGCCGTTTTAGCACCTAACCGTGCTCAAATCTGCCAGTGTGAGTGTGGCCAGTCTGGCCAGGCCGGGCCAATTTGGCCACTTGGGAGAGGTGTGCTGCTACGGCACGGGCCGCTACGGTACAGATGCTAATGAGCCGACACGCGCTACGCAACCTGAGCTGGATGACGTATAGTCAATGCAACGACCACGGACATAATAAAGGCGACGAGCCTTCTTTCCCATTAAACGGTAAACATCGCGTCAAGCGGTTCAACTGTTGGCTTGTTCTCTGTGTTGTTGTCCATTGTTGTTAAAACTCTGACTGGCGGCAGACTTTATTATGGTCCATGCAGCGGACGCTTGGTGATGACGTGTTACGACGTGATGACGTATGTACAAGAGCCTTCCGTGGCCAGGCCACAGCTGCGACGGCCAACGGCCACGGCCAGATGGCCTAGTGTGAGTGCAGGCCAGAGAACAATGGGGCCATTTGAGCACGGTTAGGTGTGAAAACGGCCAACGGCCACGGCCAGATGGCCTAGTGTGAGTGCACCCTAATACCACCTTTAACATGTAGCTAAGTGACATTCAAAATAAAGGTATATTACGAGGGACAAATAGTATTATTTTTTTTTTAACACTTAATTTAAACATGCCAATTACAAAATATAAATACCATTTCAGGTTAAACATCTTTACAATGGGTCTTGCTCGTTGCCCGAGACAATGGCAGCCAGTCTGTCTCTTGTAACATTACCAGGGGTCTGGTTATCTGCTAGGGGGCACGGGGAGGCCATGATGACATCACAGGGTAGGGTTGTCCCATTTGGTAGGGGATCGGTTAGGGGTAGCAATGAGGGGTAGCAATGAGCATGAGCAATGAGGGTTAGGGTTGAGATGTAGGGTTGAGACAGTGAGCAAAGAAACGGGATTGGGCCCTACTCTTACTAAGGATAAATCACAAAGAGTGAACTAAGAGTGACGCGCCGTTGCTATGGATTACGTCAATTCTCGTGCACGAGTTTAGAAGCGATCAGTTCGGTGATTGGTTGTTCAGACGAGCCCACTGAATCACCGAAAAACAAGGAAATAGCCTAGGCTAGAAATGAATTCCTATTAAGTAGTTATAGTGCAGTTAGCAGAATACACGCATGATGACAATTTTGTGCAGACCACGATAATGACGTTGTAGCCTGCACGTTCAAGAGAGAGAGAAAGCAAACAATAAAAATACGTAAAATTTAAAAGAAAATAAATGTTATGAACTACCGAAGTGTTGACTGATTTGTGCCAAGGTGTTTACCTAAAATGTGTTCAAAGTGATCCCTAAATGCCTGTCCACTCGGTTCCACACGGCCAAATTCCTTGTCATGTTGATCGCCATCATCATCATCATCATCATCATCATCATCATCATCATCGTCTGGCTGTGGAATGTTCCTCCGCTTGCAGAGGTTGTGTAGAATGGCACATACAGTGATTACTGTGCTTGCCCTCTCTGGGGTGAGGCATATTTCACCGTGGAGGACATGAAACCGACGTTTCATCTGCCCAATTCCTCTCTCCACAACATTTCGTGTATGTTTGTGTGCTGTAGCATATATGGAAGAAATCAGTAAACAATAATAATTATGGATTCAACAAATAAAAGGCGTGAAAGAGCCAGTACGATGTGTTTTAAGCATAGGACTAAGTGTAATCTGCGTAATCACTTACATGTTATACTTTAACTGTGCTCTCGGTTGTGGATTGAGGTAGGGTGTCTAGAGCCACGTCTTGCATGGATAGTCACATGTCACCCAGCAAGTGACACCCAACTGGTACATCTCAAAAAGCTGCCTCAGACCGCTCACTATTAAAATGTGCGAATCATGGGTAGCTGAAGATCCAGGCCACTTTGCAACAACATCCAGTAGGCTATGTTAAAATTTGCATCAAAAACAACCTGCGTGTTGATGGAATGCACTTTCTTCCTATTGACGAACACGTCCTCGTCTTTTGATGGCGCAATTATTTTTATGTGCGTCCCATCAATAGCACGACCACACCGGGCATACCTGCAATTGCCATGAAGTAGGCTTTGATCCTGTGTAATTGTTGAATGTCCAAAGGAAAGTTTATGGCACGGCTGACTGATGGTTGCGATAATTTTAAATCGTCGGCATTGCAAAGTTGCATTTCCCCTGTTGCTAAATAACTTAGTGTGGCCAAACATTTTATTTCGGGACTAATCAGATTATTCCTGTTAGTCGGGGATGTTATTGCATCGCGCATTAACTCCACAACAAGTTGAATACCCTAACATTTCGTCTCGCAGGCATTTTACGATTCTTTGTGAATAGGTCTTACTGAGTTAGGAGTCCTCTTGAGGACTTTTAAGCTCTCCTAGACTTAGGTGCTACTTTTAGGCCTAAAATACTTTGTGAATTGCTCCTAGTGAAAAAAGTTAGGAGTCCTAAATTTAAGAGTGACACGCCATTATTTTTAGGAGTTACTCCTAAATTCGCCAGTAAGGACCTACTTTTAGCCCTAAGATCCTTTGTGAATACGGCCCCTGGTGTGTAAATGTATTGATACCAATACTATACAATGCGAAAAATAACCCAACATAACCCGACATGTATATGATCCCAAATGTCTGCGAAATTTACATTGTGTACAGTATAAGTGTACAGTATATTGAAATAATAATGTTTGTTATTTTAATTGTTTACTATTCTCTATTTCGCAGACACTTGAGTTCATATACTTGCCATAAACAGGGTTTGAAATCTTGCTTAAGGATGCCTCCAGGTAACCCATGGATGTAGGGAATTGAACACATAACCACTGGATTGGGAGTTGACTAATAATTACACATAATGACTGAGTAGCATGCAACTGTTCCTTCACTCTGGAGAGATGTTGTGTATGGCATCGTGTCCAAGAGTCATACAGCTTCAGGCTAAATTATGTTTATAAAAAGGCAGCCCAATAGTTGATTATTCATAGGGTTTAGAGGTAGCAGTTTAGATACTTCTGGTTTGTATATTTATGAAATGGAAAAAATGCATATACACCTAAATTACAAGTTTTCTTTACAGGCAGGGGTCCGTATACCAACACATGCAAACTCTTCTATGGATTTGCAGTTTTAGTCAATTACGATTTTTTTTGGTGGATTCATGTGTTTACGTGTGATTTTAGGTCTAATCAAACAGGCTTTTCCTTCATTTAATAATTTATTATACTACTGAAATATCCATCTCAATGTGTATTTTCCACCAAGCCTCCATGTCTTGGGCGTCTCTGCTCCTGACTGCGTGGTCCTCCAGGTCTCCCTCCCTGCTGCTTGTTGTGATGGTGAGCAGGGATGTGGGGCTCAGGGTGGGTCTGGAGGGGGTGCAGACCTCCATGTGCTCTCGCACGGGCTCACCGATGGAAGAGAGCAACCTGGGGCAGGATGGAGACATTGTCCTCGGTGGGCTCTTCACCCTCCATTACCAACCGCCGGATTTAGACATTGATTTTGTTAAGCCTCCACACTTCAATCCATGCACTGGGTAAAGTCTGATTATTTGTATGTATTAGTGTGCAATCAGTTTGGCAAATTGATTACAAATATTGAATTTACCATTACGACTTTTCTTTGTCTCTGTGTATTCATACCACAAACAATTACATCTATTGCTGTGGGATCCAGAAACTTTGTTTTCAAGCCCCCTGATGATGATGAGTGATGAGTTATATTCACATTCAATTATTCTTTTCCCACGCAACGTCAGTTTGCAAATAGAGCCATTGATGTCTATGTACGCCATGGAGTTTGCGCTGGAGGAAATCAACAGCAACCCCTCCCTTCTGCCAGGCGTTAGACTCAGCCACCGTATCCTTGACAGCTGTGGGCGACACCCCTGGGCCCTCCTAGGAGCTTTCTCACTGGTCGGGGGAGACGGCTCGACCTGTAACACAATGCCTGTTCTGCGATCATCTCGTGTGTGGTTGAACCAAACTTGGCAAAGGACAGGTATACAATATGAATGTTTTGTGCCCGTTGCTTAATGCATTGATTGCCACATAAGCTTTTCCTCACTTTGCCTATAATGCTTCCATCAGAGGCCCAATCTGTCCCTGTGATCATTGATGGTGATGCATCCCGATCAGCCATGATTCTGTCTCGGACCCTAGGTCCTCTGTTCATACCTATGGTGAGAACCACCATCGATAGCCTCCTTATTACATAAATGCAGGAACGAGTGATGTTTGGCGAAAACATATTGCTACACTTAAGTCTATATTAAATTATATTTATTTGCATTTCTCTTTTTAGATCAGCTACCTTGCTAGTTGTCCCTGCCTTAGTGACAGACAACAGTATCCTAACTTCTTCCGGACCATTCCCAGTGACATCAACCAGGCTAAGGTCATGGCCCGCCTTGCCATACGCTTTAATTGGACTTGGATTGGAGCTGTGCTTTCAGATAATGACTATGGCCGTCTGGCCATCCAGGTAACTTGGTAAAGTGTTATATGATATATATATATGTATATATATATATATTTTAAACACTTCTTCTTCTCATCACCATCACATATGTTCATTCATTGTCCTATTGTATTCAAATTATTTTCTCCCTTTTAAACTCATTTTGCCACTGTTTCTAGGTATTTGAGGAGGAAATTCGGGAGTCAGGGGTGTGTGTGGCATTTTCCGAAATCCTTAGCAGGGAGACTATAGAGGAAGATGCAATACGTGTTGCAAACACTATCCAGCATTCCACTGCAAGAGTGATACTGATCTTTACATGGTACACAGACGTGGCAGAGTTGTTTCTACAACTTGCAAAGATAAATGTAAGACACTATTATAAAATGCACATATTTTTTTGGGGAAAAAACGGTTTTCCATTGTTTTGGATGTTTAATCACGTTTCTGTCCTCACCGTAGGTGACTGACAGACAGTTCCTAGCCAGCGAGGCTTGGAGCACCGCCACTGATCTTTTACACAATGTTGCCCTCTCTAAAGTTGCAAGCGGTGTGTTAGGGGTGGCTATTCGCAGTGCAGGTATACCAGGATTTGAACAATTTCTGAGAAGGTTACATCCTTCTGATCGTCCGAGTGATTTCTTTTTAAGGGAATTCTGGGAAAAGGAGTTTGGCTGTAGCCTTTCAATGACACAATCAAAAGTTACAGCTCTGTCCAAAAAAAATATCTCGACTGCGTCTCATGCTAACAGGTCTCCACTGGCAGCTTCCATACCGCTGTGCAGTGGCAGAGAGACCCTAGAAGGAGTGAAGAAACGTTTTACTGACACTTCCCACCTAAGAGCCGCATATAATGCCTACCTTGCTGTGTATGTTGCGGCCCACGGCCTGCACAGCCTTCTGTCGTGCCCAGATGAAGGCAGTGCTCCAACAGACAACAGCTCCACCTGTAGCTCACCTTATAACATTACACCAAAAGAGGTATAGGACAAATAATTGACTTTAGATGACACAAAGCTGTTAAATATTATTTCCCTTTGTGATGCTTATTTTGCCGTGTTAATAATGTTGAAATACATTTCCCGGTAATTTATATATTTAAAACATGTGCCTTTCAGTTATTGGAACACCTGAACAAGGTGAATTTCACTACTCCACACGGGGAGACGTTTTTCTTTGAAGGAGCCGACATCCCAGCTGTTTATGACCTGGTCAACTGGAAGAGCACCCCTGATGGGTCACTGGGAATGTTTACAATTGGTCGCTTGGTTGGATCTGATCTCCATCTCAACGAATCAGCCATTCAGTGGAGTACAGGTTCCACTCAGGTAGTAAAAATAAGAAAAATATGTCAAGTACATTTTCCACTGAATACAATTAATTTGTTTATTTCATTGCTTAGGTGCCTATTTCTGTATGCAGTAAGAGCTGCCTCCCAGGAACCCGAAGAGCCAATAGGAAAGGAGAGCCTGTCTGCTGCTTTGACTGTATCCCCTGCACTGATGGAGAGGTCAACAATGAGACTGGTAAGGCGGGTTTATATTTTTTAGATTCATTGTTGGCATAGGCCAATGGGCTTTAACTCAGCTATGTTGTAATGTAATGTATGTGCAGTGTCCTCAATGACAATCTATACATATATATATAACAATCTATATATATTTATATTTACTGTACCGGTATTTATTTACAATATGTCAAATATGTCACATATCAAATCAAAAAATGTATGCAATGTTTTTCTCTTAAATTTGATCAATGTCATCTCAGGTTCTCATCAGTGCAGGCGATGTCCTATTGAGTTCTGGTCCAACACGGGGAACACGGCCTGTATTCCTCGCAAAGTGGACTTCCTGTCTTTTAATGAGACTATGGGTATCGTCCTGACAACAGCAGCTGTGTCTGGTGCTGTGGTGACGGCAGCTGTGTTTATCGTCTTCCTCCACTATCGACACACTCCTGTGGTGAGAGCCTTGTGTATCACAACCGGTATTTTATGTTACTCATTATCCCTGTAGGTTCCTCAAATCATCACCAGGTGCAGGTCCTCACATTCATTTTGAGTGTAGGGTTTTATGTTTATATATATTTACATGCCTTTCCACTAGGTGGCAGATGTAAAGGTGTATGGTTTGCACAAGTCACACACATGGGCCCTGTTTGAATTGGTCTTATTTTGACCCATTTTGAGGATTATTTAGGGTGTCACTATTTTGTAGTATTTGTAATATCAGTGGACACACCCATTGTGTCCTCCATGTGGTGCACTACCTAATACCAATGATGCACCATCAAATAAGCTACTGGAATAATAAATAAGCTTACTCTCTACTGGAATGAGCTTTACATATAAGGCAAACTTTTTCCACTGAATACCCCAAACACTAATTTCCATAAAAGGGAATGAGGAAACAAGTGAACTAATTAGAACATATCCCATAAGCAAGAATGTTTTATTATTGAGACAAACATCACAAATTGTTTTAATTCATGTTCATCTTGTTGTCTCTCATAATCCACCTCCAGGTGCGTGCAAATAACTCAGAGCTGAGCTTCCTGCTCCTCCTGTCACTCAAGCTCTGCTTCCTGTGTGCGCTGGTGTTCATTGGTCGTCCCTCCGTGTGGTCCTGCCGCTTACAGCAGGCAGCTTTCGGGATCAGCTTTGTCCTCTGCGTCTCCTGCCTTCAGGTGAAGACCATAGTGGTCCTGGCCGCTTTCCGCTCAGCTCGGCCAGGAGCTGGAGGCCTGATGAAGTGGTTTGGCACAGGCCAGCAGAGGGGTAGCGTCTGCTTCTACACCTGTATACAGGTGAGCAGTATGAAAGGTTTAATATAAAATAATATAAGTACAAGTACATATATTGTAATGTTTTTAACTAGTTTGATGTTTGTATTTTTATTAGGTGATCATCTGTACCATATGGCTGTCCCTCAGCCCTCCTGTGCCTTATCGTGACCTTGGTTTCCAGGGGTCAAAGGTTAACCTAGAGTGTGCCATGAGTTCAGTGGTGGGCTTTGCAGTTGTCTTAGGCTACATAGGCTTCCTAGCCTGCCTCTGTCTCCTCCTTGCTTTCCTGGCTAGGAAACTACCTGATAACTTCAATGAGGCCAAGTTCATCACCTTCAGCATGCTGATCTTCTGTGCTGTCTGGGTGGCCTTTGTCCCAGCCTACATCAGCTCTCCAGGGAAGTACTCAGTGGCTGTGGAGATCTTTGCCATCCTGGCTTCTAGTTATGGCCTGCTGCTGTGCATCTTTGCTCCAAAGTGCTTCATCATCCTCTTAAAACCAGAGAGAAATACCAAGAAACACCTGATGGGCAGATAGAAAAATATAGATTTTCCAAAGAGCAAAGACCAAAATATTTTACAAATATCATCTTTAATTCATGTGCTGTTTATCGCTTTGTAAAATGGACCCATCTTTGTTGCTTAAATCCATCTTTACTGTTTAAATACATAAAATAAACACATCCTTACTCACATTAGTTTAATTAATTATTGCTGTTAAAAAAAAAGCTTGTGACCAAAATAGTGTGCTCACGTCTAGTGTAACATTACTTTTTTGATGCAAAATGTTAATTTATATTTAAAGGCAATGTGATTAAAGCTTCTGAAAAATGTACCCTATGTCTTTGTTATCTTTGTAAAATATTATAATTGACAGTGCATAAAGAAAAACATAAAAGCAGGAATATGTTGCAAATATTCAATTACAATAAAAAAATTATGAATTAGATAAAACATTAATATAAGTCAGCCCATCATTTGAAATTGAAAATGTGTGCTTAACCACCGATGTGATCATGGTACTATACGGCTAAGGAGAGTGTAGAACAGCCTTCTAGAGTCCATGTAAGGCTATCCAGAGGGGAGGGGGGGGAAGAGAGAGAGAGAGAGAGAGAGAGAGAGAGAGAGAGAGAGAGAGAGAGAGAGAGAGAGAGAGAGAGAGAGACATTATGGAACACCTGCTCGGCCGGCCAAACCTTTAAACCTTTCAAACTCTACAATAAACTGGTTTCTCAACCTCAACTTGTGTCCAGATGTCAGATCCTTAAGACACTCAGGTGGTGTGTGGGAGTGGGAAACGGCTTGTAATCCTCTTGAAGTGGTGGAGTATCGTCAACAAAATGATGTAAAAAAAAAAATTATATGTGAAATGTGCAAAGAATATAGTGATTGCACATCGCACATGTTGTCATACAGTACAGTTTACAGCCACATTGCTGTTCATCGAAAAGCCTTTAAAGACTTGCAATATACATAGTTTGCTTAAATCGTTATGTACGTTTCTGTCGATCACTGCTTCCTACTGCGTTGTCATTTAGCATGCAGTTCTGGCGGTCTCTGTTGGCATCTTTATGTAAACAAAAAAGTAACCACTTTACCGTCAATAAAATAGAATATTAGCCAATTTTCTACTTTGCATAATTTGAGCCTATATTGGGATAACATTTCCTTCACTTACAATAATTATTTATTTTGTTTGATATACGATTTCAGACCTCATCGTTTACTCAACATCTAGTCTTATGAAAATGTAGGAATAAGCCTCTCTCTATACATTCTACTTATTGAGTTCATCCCGATAACCAACTACACATAAAGTGAACTAATGGTAATGTTTAGGCATTTTATTGGATGACAGAGATACAGATACATGTTTATAGTTAGCAGTGGCGGCTGGTTGAATTTATTTGAGGGGGGGCTGAACGTTTGCATTCCAAAGTTTCCAAACCCCTGTAGGGGGGTCTGGGGGCATCCTCCCCCACAAGATTTTTTTGTGATTTTCACAAACAAACAAAGCAATCTGGTGCATTCTGACAAAATAGTAAAGGCATAAAAAGAACATTTACTTACAAAGACGAATGGGGCCAGGGAACTTAGTTTTAAATTATTTTTTTGCCTTGTAGAAATCAGCAACATTAAGAGTGCAGATAGATCAACAATAACTTTGAATTACACACAAGGTAACATTCTCTCTCTCTCTCTCTCTCTGTGTGTGAGTGAGAGAGAGAGAGAGAGAGAGAGAGAGAGATAATGGGTGAGTGTGTTACGGCCAAGCCATTGTGTTGGTAAACGTCACTCATAAATATATCTACAGTCTGCATTAGTAAGCATTTAGACAAATACAATGAAATATGAATTCCACAAAATTCATGTAAATGTGCAAACTTTTGTGTGTGGGTTGTTGAAGACACTTAAGGCATGATACCAACATAGGTTTGCAGAGGACTACATACAGTACAATATGCACACTGAAGGCCTGATGCCACCATAGGTTTGCAGAGGACTATATACAGTATGTAGGCCTACACTGAATAGGTTTGCAAAGGACTATATACAATATGAACACTGAAAGCCTGAAGCAACCATAGGTTTGCAGAGAACTATATACAGTATGTACACTGAATAGGTTTACAGAGGACTATACACAATATGCACACTGAAGGCCTGATGCCACCATGTTTGCAGAGAACTATATACAGTATGTACACTGAATAGGTTTGCAGAGGACTATATACAATATGCACAATGAAGGCCTGGTGCCACCATAGGTTTGCAGAAAACTATATACAGTACACTTGAAAGGGGTGGGGGGAGGTTGTGAGGGTCTGCAACCAGTGTCCATCTCAAGGGAAATACATATAGGCTAGTGGAATAAATAGAAGTTGCTTACCTCTAGCATGGCTAGCTTCACACAGTTGTTCATATGCACTCTTGCTCGCTTGTGTCTTTTGTTATCCGTTCTGACAGATGTTTCAGGTCTGTCAACCCTGTCTGTGTCCACGAACTATCATAGGTACTTATTTTAAAAAGTATACAAGGAAAGCAAAAAAATGCATTGGCATTCCCACAGCTAGTTAGCCAAGCCTGAACCAAACTCTGGAAAAACTTCTCTTGTAGGCTCTATCCTTTTCTCTTGCTTGTTGGGTTATGTTCACTTCTGGCTTTTGTGCTCTGAGTTATTTTACTTGCAATTTTTCTGCAAATGTTCTTCTTTCGAAGGGATTCATAAGCAAAGACTTAACAGAATTTGGGGCTAGCTGAACTCACAGGGAAACAGTGGTAGCAGTACTCAAAGTCACCATCTTGCTGATCTCTGAGGTAATCATGGACATATGGCAAATGCGCGGTTACGCGCAGTGGACGGTGCACTGCGCTTGGGGCTATATCTTGAGCGCCCCAAAGCCATACAATTCGACGACGCTGATTGGCGAAATTATGTAGTATTCTGCCTAGCAACGGGGGAACCATTGGCTAATAATTCAGGCATGTGGGGCTGAGCGAATTGCGCCCCACGGAAGACATCTACTTCACCAAAATGAACGTTGAACTTTGAATGAAGATTTAATTATGGGGGATTCTAAAGTAAATGCATTATTCGAATGCAATTAAATTAGATTAATTCTCAAAATGAGAAGATTATTAAAAAAAAACTATATAAATATATATATATATAAAAAAGATGGTCGGTCGGCGGGATGGCGGCGCCCCAGCGCCCTCTATAGGCGAGCCGCCACTGATACGGAAAGCGCCGCATTTCTACTGGCCTGGCGATAGTAGGTTTCGCGCCGCTCTGACCCTGCCATTGTTCTTTTGCCGCCGAACACGTCTGGAGAAGGACATGTATCCTAGGAACCTGAACAAATTAGAATTATATTTATATATTATGAAGAATACCACAGTTGAATTGTAAAAGGCGACGCTTTAGTTGTAATTTGATTGAGATATCATATTATAAAACATCTGAGCATGTAAAATAAGTTCAGCATCCAGAGTAAGTTGGACCTGGCTGCTTCGAACAAGCTAACCACTGTAGCAGCATGAGGTACATGCGGTGAATGTCGAGGGGGGGCAGAGAATACCTCAATCCAACAGCGGACACAGGTGAGAGGAGCCTTAAGGCCGATTCATATGGCGAGTGGATAGTGCCGGGATTACCAGGAGAAGGATAACAGAGAGGATACGCACGCCGTCGCCATTATTTATTTATTTATTTTGGGTCATGGTCAAGACAATGTTGTGGTTAAGGTAATTGACTGTCACGCGAGAGACTGGGGTTCGATTCCCAGTCTATATATATTGTGGCAACCCCTTTCGTCGGCGGCGGGGATTCGGGAATTAATGACTGAAGCAGGGTTGCGGTGCAACGGGTTTTATTATAAGTCACAAAAGGGAAATCATACATAAACTAAGGTTCTTCCGTAATCGGGAATAAGGGTGCGGGACCTCCTCCTGGTCCAGCCCTTCCTCGGGGTCGGCGGGGAAACAGCACCCGACGCCACCAGCTTACTCCTGGTGGGGAAAACGTTCTGTTAAAGTGCGTATTGGAAGTTAGATACTGCAGGGAAGAATCATATAGGAAAAAAATTCGAATACACGATTATTTAGTTTTTATTAATAAATCTACTCTACAAGTGGCATCTTGAGCCGTTTTTGTGATACAATTTTACTTCCGCATCTCAAACGCTGTTTTCGAGCGTGACGTAGGAATTGGTAGACGGACGTTCTAATCATCATAGACTACATAGTAGGGCTGCTCGATTATGGGAAAAATCATAATCACGATTATTTTGGTCAATATTGATATCACGATTATTCAAACGATTATTTTTGAGTTTGAAAACATGCATTTATTGACACAATCAATTATGACATAGAAACATGCTCTCACACTCCCCCCTCATGGAGGCAGGGGAAGTGCTTGCCTCCAGTCTCTTTCACAGCCGTTTTTATGTAAGGTCAGGCTCAGCCATTCTAAATAGGTTCTACACATACGTGAAATAATACATTCCCTATTTAATGTCTAGAGAACAACGGTCCCAGCATTTCTCCATAGCAAAGTTAAAAGTCACAAAGCCATAACAAACACATGGCCAGTGATGTTGATAGGTTTTCAATGTAGTGAGTCCCCGGGACCCACAGGTGGCGAGTTGGGTGGGTCCCTGAGAAATTCAATGGGTTCCGACTCCCCAGTTTAAAAAATGTGTTTCTTTTTTATTATTATTCTATTTCTTAAATTAAATTAATAGTGTTAAACTCCTTGATGGTGGTATGATATGGTTAGAGCTGGAGTACTCAACCGTTCATGTTTAACACTAGAAACGCCGGGCCGTTTTTACTTAGGCCTACTCCTAGCGCCGCAAGAGGGGTCAAATGACCCCTAAGTCATTTTAATGAGAGGCTGTGCATTTGCACATAATGATCACTAGGTGGCGCCAATGAGCTATTACCGCGCGAGCGCCACATTTGTGTGTGTGTGTGTCACAAGCCTAGTCCTCACGATTTTGTCATAAATGTACATATATTCAATCAGAAGGATTGCAAAAAAATCCTGTTTGATTTGCTCATTCGACACGAATGAGCACAGCATCGAGCAGTGGAAACGTGGGTTTATTTACTATGAAGTTCGTATTTTTAATTGTTGAAATGAAATCAGCGGTGACGAGCTAGTTGTTTTGGTAGCGGCTAAATTAGCATGTCGCGATACTTTGTACAGGGGATCACGTCTGCGCCGAGTAGATGCGCAGAGGGTTGAAACAGCGCTTGTCCGATCTGCTCACAAGAAGGTTTCTTTGGCCAGTTACTGTGATTAAACACGAGTTGTTTAATGTTCACAATGTATCGTTTTTCATGGGGAAAATGAGATGCGTCCCCGGGACGCATGGATAGTGAGTTTAGTGCGTCCTTTCAGATTGTAATGCGTCAGGGACGCAGGACGCGTACCTAGCAACATCACTGGATGGCTAATAAAAATCATATTGTTGTTAAACAGAAATACATATACAAGATGTACTTGGCAGTTCTGCCTTAAAGAACTCTTAGTTAAAGTCTGCTATAGGAGCTTGTTATCGTTCAAACTGTAACGTTACTGAAACTTTAATATTCCACACGGTAGGTCTACTCCAACATGTCTGTCAACAGTCGATGCTGCTGATTGGCGGTTAACTGGCATGTCCCGCCTCCTGCCAACGGCATACTTCCTGATGCAGCACGCCTGTTAGATTGTACTCCCTCTCGCCGCGTTGAATGCTTTCGCATGCGCGTCTCTTTCATAAACTTTCATAAACTCTCTAGGCCTACTGTAAAACGGAAAATGTCAAATTAATCGTTTCAACTCGATTATACGAGTTTGGAGATCGTTTGACCCCAAAATCGATATCGCGATCGAAATTCGATTAATTGCACAGCCCTACTACATAGGCAACATAACAACAATGGATAACAGTTTCGGACCACTTCCGTACAATTTTGAGCCAGCTAGCCGTGAGGGAGAACAGCAACCACCTAAAAGGGGGAGACACCATGACAATAGGAGGGAGATAGAGTTGTGGTGTCAAGAGAATTATGGTGAACCAGGAGCGGCTGAACATCAACACAGCCACGGAGGAAGAGCTCATGACCCTGCCCTGGGTCAACCGCCCCGTGGCGCGGAGCATCGTGGAGTACCGGGACTGCATCGGGGGCTTCAAGAAGGTGGAGGACCTAGCGCTGGTGAGTGGGATAGGCGCCACCAAACTGGAGATTATTAAAGTGGAGATCTGCGTGTCGAGTAGGACCAGTTCGTCGCAGCACTCCCCGTCCTCCCTGCGGAGAGACCCGGAGTATATGTCCTCCTGCAGCGGCATGAACATCAACACCGCCACCCCGCCGCAGCTCATGAGCATCCGCGGCATCACGGAGAAAATCGACCGGAACATTGTCGCCTATCGTACACCCAACACGGTCCGTTCAAGAGCATCGAGGACCTGGTTCGGGTCGATCACATAAACTGCTCCCTACTGGACAAGATCCGTTTCCAGGTGTTTGTGGAGCGCTCAAGAACTCCGTCCACCAATACCAACGGCGGGCTGACCTACACGGGTCGGTCCCATCCGAGCCCAACCTCGTTCAGCCTCCGGAGCGACGACCTCGACCTCCCGCCGGGAGGACCCACGCAGATGGTGTCCCTGCGGCCCCGCGTGGCACCGGCCCCGGGCCCGCGGGACGGCCGGGCCGCGGTGCGCCTGGCCACCTGGGACCTTCAGCGCTGCTCCAGTGAAAAGGCCAACAACCCTGGCGTCAAAGAGGTCGTGTGTATGCCCCTACTGGAGAACGAGTGAGTACAACTAACGTGAGGGTTTGCAGGCTCGAAAGCCTGCTCCATCCTTTCTCCGATCGGGGAAACTGTGAAATCGGAGATGGTCGGACAGGAGGTCGGAGTTGGAACAACCCCACACAGATACAAAACCTCATCTCGTCGATTAGAAAAACCCAAAAACCACAGGGGGGGGAAATACAAGACCCCTCACCGCGGTAACTACTCACAACTACGCATAGAGCTGAGGCAGCAACAGCGACCGCGTCTACCAATTCCTACGTAATATGACGCGTTTGACGTATCACATAAAAAAACATTGGTTTTTGAAGCCTTGCTCAAAATAGTCACTTTAAAACTGGATTTTTTGCCGATATACTTTTTTAAACTGATAAAATCCTGCATTTTAATTTCAAAGAGCAATTTTCAGAGAATGTTATGTATAAATATTTTTAAAAACATTAACTTCCAATACGCACTTTAAGTAACTTCGCGTCAACTACACGTCTCTTCCCGGTCAGCCCTCCTCCCCGTCTGCCCCGTCCCCAGCCCTTAAAGCTCCTCTCTCGTTCCCGTCCCCCAGGTGCCCCCAATGTTCTTGATTGCCTGGGCCCGCTTGAGGTTCCCTCTCGTGCAGCTGGGTGGAGGGGGAGGTACCTTCCTTCCACCACCCGTCCACGGGGAGGGTGCTGAAGCGGCTGGCCCCTGGCCAATGGCGTGGGGTTGCCACAATATATAATCTTTTTATTTTTTATTAGGGGTCCAAGCCAACAGGTTGGATCCCTATTGTTTTTGTAGTGTTTTTTCCTATACTTACCTCCCTAGAAGTGGGACCACAGCCCAAACCGTAAATGGTGCACACACGCCAATTGCATGACTAGATCCAGGTACGTGAGGTGACCGCAGATGACCAAATCCAGACACGCCGGCCACTAGGTGGCTCTATACCAAAGAATACGCGTTTGGGGCTATAACTCCCACACCGAATCTTCCACAGTCCAAAATGTTAGACACACAGATTCACTGGAGTCTGCTGCATCTTTTGGCATAGGCCAAGCCCATTTGCGTCTATGAAATTCTTTCGCGAAAACCGCTAAACTGCCTTTTCCCTACTCCTCCCACATTTCTTGCCCGATCGACACCAAACTTTGCACACGACACACACGAAAATAAATCGTTAACAACTATTTTGACTCGACCGTCTGACGAAACGGTCGAGTTTTGAATATTTGTTTATTAGCTACGTTAGACGTGGAAAATCAAAAATCCAAAATTACACATCGGATCGAGTCCAAATTTTACACACATGTTGGTGCTAGCCTTAATGTCGTTCGATAAAAAAATCGGAAAAATTCGCCATTAGGGGGCGCAATAAACGAGGAAATTGTATATCTTCTACAAAATTTCGCCATTAGGGGCCGCCATAAACGAGGGAATTGTTCATCTCCTAACTGGCCAAAGGAATGTTCTGAAAACACGTTTGGGGATATAACTCCCACACCGAACCTCCCACAGTCAAAACCTTTATATCCACAGGTTCACGGTAGCGTGTTGAACACATGCTTCGCGTTGTGCCGGCGAAATGCACATTTCTTGGACCCCTGCATAACTGCTTGCAGTTCTAGTTATTATTTTTTTCTGGTATTAATATATCCAATTACTTGTTGATGAATAAGTTGATGAAATTTTATAAAAAACGTTAGTTTTTATCTGTCAAAAAGACGAAAACTGTTTTAAAACAGATCTCAAAAATGTTTTGATGATTGTATGGGCATGATGTCACTTCATAGGGCAGGCCTATGACATTTTCTGTTTTCTATCCAGGCTATATTCACTTTCTTTTTCAAAAGTTGTAGTTAATATTAGAGCCCGACCGATATAGGAGTTTTAAGGCCGATACGAATATTTTGTGATTTAAAATTCCGATATGCCAGTATATCGGCCGATATATATATATATATTAAAAAAAAATCCAGAAACGCGCCACAAAACGAACAGATTTCCCTAACATTGGTTATTTGTAGTTATCCTTTAAATCCTTTTCACTCTCAGCTAACACGTAAAACAGCAAAACTGGACATGGTAGTCATGAATTAAGTCATGCTTATCGACTTTAGAGAATTGATGGGGATGTTCTTTTAATTGTTATTCAAGCAATGTATGTCTCGTGACAGTTGCCAACTTACCATGAACACACTTGCACACATGAACAACACCGATGATCTCCGTCGATCTCCGTCATTCACTCTGCCTAACTCTGGCTGTATCAGCGGGTTTGGGGCGTTAGAGCGCCCTCTGGTGGACAAACTTTTTTTTTTTTTATATTAATTTATCGGCCATTATAAATGCCGATACCGAATAGTTTGAAAAATGCCTAATATCGGCCGATAATATTGGCCTGCCGATATATCGGTCGGGCTCTAGTTAATATATAAATCAATGTAACAATGTAAATGATCACAATGGAATTTCTCTGATGAAACAGAAAACATTAGTGAATTAACAACCGCATTTATCTGTGTTTCAAAGTAAATTTTAAGCATCCATCATTCAACAGAATCTGTGCTTTGACAGCAGATAATTAACCATACAAATGTTGAATTTGAGAAGGCAAGAAAGAAGAAAAACATTATTGGGCGGATAGAAGACTTGATTGTAGAGACACTAGTTGTAAGCCAACATGTATTATTTTGGCAGACAGCCAAACAAAAGCTTTGATTGTAGTCATCCAATAAGAGTCTGGCAAAGCATAAAAACGTGGCACTGGAACATTCTTTATTTAAAGAAGATGCAAAACATAAGCAAGAAGATGCAAAAAAAAAGTGTTGGCTTACATTAAGCATACCCAAAACAGGGGGACTGGATGATTCCTGAAATCATGGAATCGCTTAATGATTCATAGGTGGTGTGAAGAGAAAACTTCAGAATTAGTGCACACGTGTTTGCTTCCGGGAAGACAGTGCCAGTGTGCAAAAAGTTTAATGTTGGCTCTCCTGGGAATCGTAGGGGAGGAACTCTGTCCGCCCCAGTGACAAACATGAGGAGCTGGTTCAGCGTCACTCTGTTCTCTGTGTCCTCCACCACCAATACAGCATCTCCACCTGCAATGTAAAATATAGGACTTAAGTCAATACAATGACTCAAGGCAAATGTTTTTGTACACTTCACCTAGCCGAAAATAATCATTACAGATTAATATATCAACCTAAAAATTCTAAACAACACTTTCAATCAAATGAATGCACAATGTTTCAAATATTTTACCACAGGGGAGCTTTGTTGGGGCCTGCAAAATCCTTTCTGCGATAATGGGATCTTACATGAATAGGTCACATATTTTTGAACAAACCAAAAATGAAAAAAAATCCCAGAAATCCCACAAAAAATGGGATTTCTGTTACCTACAATTTTTTTTATGGACCAAAATGTCTGACGGGATAAAAGTAAGACAGAGGTCTGTTCACCGCTAGGCTCCCTATGAACAACTCAGTTAAGAATTGGCTCTGGGCGCAACGTTTGAACAAACTTAAACCCCCTCAGGCACAGTTGATTGCCAAGCCTTATTTCATCAATTCCCATTTTTCATTTCAAGTTACCAAAGTATGCATACCTTCCGCATTGATGAGCCTGTCCCTCCAGTAGCCAACTGCCCGCTCCTCCTCTGACCGGCGTGAGCTCCCTCGAACAGAGAAATTGACGGCAAAATATTTATCGCCTGCTCTGCTGTCAGTGGGGCAGGGGGTCCACCTGAAAACAGCTTTCGTAAAGCAGTGCTTCCTACTGCCGCCTGCAGCACCCCCAAGCACCCCAAACCTTGCCGCAATCTTTTAAAGAAATTCCAAAAGATTGTATTAGTGACATTACTACTTGAATAGGAAAACGAGGTGGAGGTGTGGGCAAGTGGTTGAAGAGCTGGTTTCGTTGACTGGAGAGGAAGCTCAGGAACCGGCCTCAGAACAGAAGATGGAGCCTCTCTGGGCTCACGACAGTAGTTCTCCTGTGCTTGTTCCCCTGTGCAGTGCCTAAAAGTGTTACCTTTTTTGTATAACAAAGCATAATATCAGATGACAACATGGCTACACAGGAAATGGCACAGATACTAGGTTATTATTGGCTGGGTAAAGTGTTTATAAACTCAACATCTTGTGATTGTTGCAGTATTTATCAGTGCTTTTTCTCCATCACCATGATATTAATAATAATGACTTGCCGGATGTGGGGGTATGGCTCAAACACTGGTGCCTGACTCCATATACGCGCCTTGATCCACAGTACTGCTCGTAGAGTTGGATGAAAAGTGCCTCAAACACACGATTGCAGTCAGGTCACTGTGCTGGGCTTCTCCCTCCTGCGAAGTATTTGCAAAGGTATTGAGTAGCATTAGTGCAAGTACAAGACATGATGTAATGGCTTGCATTATTGTCATGCTTGCTCAGAGTATTCATTTAGAATATATTTGTTTGTGAGTGTGAGCTTAATTCAAATTGTACAATTTATCATATGTACAGATGATAAATTGTTGTGTTGTTAGATCTATCGTCTCCTGTGTGTACAGGGAAATATGAAAACAAGCAAGAGAGGAGATTTAACACTGGTTATGTTGGCTGCCATTGTCATCTCTTTTATTTTACACCACATCAGATATTCTTAGCATTGTTATCAAAATTAACTACTCAATCAATAAATAATCGACACAATTTCTTCTGTATGAATCGGAATAAATAAACACAATAACCAATAACCAAAATACACCTTAAAAAAATACACCTGCAGATAATTACATTAATATACATTTTAAATATAAATGTGACTTAGGGCTGCAACAACGAATCGATAGAATCGATAAAAATCTATTACTAAATGCGTTGGCAACGAATTTGGTCGTCGATTCGTTGTGTCGCGCGATTAATAAGTTACTCATAGGCGCAGCACTGTTTACAGCCAGCCGCCGACAGGTTGGTTCACGGTTCATGCACGCCCAGCTTGTATTTTGGTCATATCTTAAAACTGGACTGTAGGCCTACATAAAAGTGTTGTACCTTCACTGTCTTTGGGTTAAAAAAACTCCTTCAACTCAGTATCCGTCTAGTCCAGTGATCCTCACTATTTTTTTGACAAGAGCCACATTGGCATTGCAAAATCAAAAGGAGAGCCACTTTTATGACCACATGCTAAGTCACCTTTGCAAATGTGCATTTCTTCATATAAATTGGTGTTACGTCCCAGACTTAAGGGGATGAGGGGAGTTGTTGTCAAAGTCTGTGAACAGTATTTCTGCTGAAGCCAAAAAAACAGTCTTTCACTATTTCTGAGTCGGAGAAAGGTTTTTTAGCCCGCGCCAGAATCCACATAAGACCGCGTTACTCGCGTAAGACGCGCATAAAATCGGCAATTTTTCCATAGGGAACCATTGGTTTACGCGCGTATGAGGGGCGTACATGCGTTACATGCGTAAAAGACGTCATAAGACGCCTCTGTTAAGCGCTCTGCAGTGGAGGTTGTGCGGTGGATTAGATTTTACTGCTCACACAGTGAAGCAGTGAGCTGTGCAGTTTTCTTAATTCTTAGTTCACTGCCAGGCGGGTACATTTCATTGAATTTTGGATGCGCCGTTTTGAAATGGCGCTCCAGATTGCTTCGTTTGAAACCGGCACGGGTTTGTTTGCAAATCAAACATAGAGGGTTCATACCGTGCAAAACAAACAGGAATTCGTCCGTCCACTTCTCTTGAAATTTTCTGTGCTCATCTTGTATGCTTCTTATTTTTCGTTTTTTAACACCTGCCGTTTCTCTGCCCGTCCCCTCTCCGATGTCTTCCTGCTGATTTTTGTCCTTAGACTTATTTCCCTCATCCACTCCACTAGCAACACTGTCTGTCTGTTCGTCTGTTTTTTGAGTTCTTTTTCTGTCCCTTTTTTATTAAAAACCGGTCCATTTCGTATTTCAGATGGCAAGCGGAGCGTGCGGAGCTAGCGGAGCTTACGTAGCCTGCCTTTACATTTTGAGCGGTCACGTGTTGTAAACAATGCCACACGCTTGCGGGCTGCGTTGCCAGGTTTGACAGGTTGACAATTCCCCCTTTAGGGATCACCATTAAGGCTTAATACTTTTAATTTCTCCTTCATTGTTTGGGTGAAGGGACAAGTATAATTCAGATGTTTGCGTTTTTGTAGTGCAATGTTGTACGTTTATGAAGCACATTTGAAAAAATGTATTGGCTGTGTTACCACATAGGAAGCTACCATGCGAGCCACCAATTATAGCTTGACGAGCCGCATGTGACTCGTGAGCCGCGCAATGAGTAACGCTGGTCTAGTCCAACCGAAAACTCTGTCAGCTGCTGCTGCTGCAGACGTTGTGCAGACGGGCTCGGAGTCGGCACCGCGTGCATCAACAGTCATTCAAAGCAGAGGTAGTAATCACACAACCGGACGGTGTAGAAAGTCCCGTCAGTTAAAAATAGTAATGTCGTTTTTAAAGCCATGTTAAAATCGGCAGGATATAGGGCTAGTTAGCTTAAAAAAAAAAAACTAACCAATGGTCACAAACAGTGTCAAATGTGATGTGTTCAGGTCGGCTCAGTAATATGATTGATGCGTTCAAATGCAGCAGTAAAAAAAAAAGAAAAATTGAGATTTTGGTGAAAACTTGTTTTCCCAGTAATATAAAATAGATAGTAAAGATAGAATTATGACCTGTTTAATGTCCTATCTTGAACTATCATCATCTTATCATCTTATGAATTTGAAGTAATGTTCAGTTTTTGAATAAAGATGCGGCAATTCCAAATTTTTTATTTATTTTTTTCTATCCGATTCATCGATTAATCGAAAAAATAATCGACAGATTAATCGATTATTAAAATAATCGGTAGTTGCAGCCCTAGACTCTTTACAGATATACTGTAGTAATCGATAACACTTTCAGTGGTGTTTAATGCTAAGTCTGTAGACCTACCCATTTTAATTACAGCAAATTACCCAAACAAATAAGCAATTCATTATCTCAACTAAAACAATAATAGGTCTACTTTGAGAGTGAATAACAGTATCAAAACAGGCACCATCAAAATAGCCTACATTTAAACAACACGTTATCTGTCCTACACCATTATACATTGCTGTACCAAGTGATATAAATGTGCTGGTTGTATAAAACACTAGTAAATCCTAAACTAAGTCATAAAATCTGAAGCGCTTTGTGGCCTCATACCTAGTTCAGGCGTTCTCATGGCGACGTAGGTCAGCAGGCGTCTTTGTGGCGCCTGTGACTAAATTATTCAGACGTCCATGAGTAGACGTCCATTTTGTCTGAATTTCCGTATGTACGTCGCCGTGACACCGCCGCTGGTGGACGGAACTTCCATGCAGTCGCCGTGGCGTCGCTGCTGGTCTCTCGTCTGCAGTCCCAATCAATTCCATTCAAAATTTCACACGTTCTGACGGCGGCGTAGGGTAGACTGCTCCTTCGCCTCTTCCAGGTTATCCTTAGTTTTGGCACTATCCAATGTCGAATGTTGAACAATGTCGAATGTGACGCAACTGTGAGGCAAAATGTCGGAAAAAGCCGAAAAACTTGCGCAACTGGTCAGAAATATTCTCGGCGGTTAGCCGGTTAACTGTTGACATCCCTAGTATGTAGAAAATTTTCCTCTCTTATGCAGGTTGATTGCAAGACTTTTCAAAGTATATCTAAGAACTTATCTCTTTCTTTGTTGGTCTCGCTGATTATCACACTGGACATCAGATGTCAAATTACTACAGAATATTAAAATAATGCCTATGTAATTATGACATGATAATTCTCAGACTGAGGGGTGTGTGTGTGTGTGTGTGTGTGTGTGTGTGTGTGTGTGTCAGCTTCAAAACTAAACTAATCTTGCTTGTTGCACCCTCCGTAGGTCAGCCTCAAGAAGAAACTTGGATTCTGTGAGTCACACAATTGGGCTATGAAGAAGAAACTGCGAACTGTAAGTCACCATTTTCCATTATTATGTTTGGGCCTGTTCATGTTTGTTGGCTTCATGGATGGTTGAATTGACATGTTGGGAGAGGGTTAATCTGAATAGTAAGGCCTAAAAAAAAAAAAAGTTTGGTTCCTGTTGGTTGTCAGTTGAGGTCATGGGTAGGTAGGGATTTTTTTTATTTTTTTTATTTTTTTTTTTCCAGCGGCAGCGAATGATAGGTAGGTTGTTTTCATTTAAAAACGAGAAAATTCGCTCATCCTTGTACAGAATGAAGAGGTGCTGTACCAAAACGTAATTATAGTTTGCATCAAAAATTTTATTTTTTTTATTTTTTTTATAAAGCTCATAAAATAATTTGGGTCGCACATAAATTGACAGGGTCGGTCGGAAACCGGAACCAAACAAAATTTTTTTTTTAGGCCTAAGGCTTTTTGTTGGTGCCTGGGATTAGTAAATTAATGGTTCTATTTTAATTAGGTAATTGTATTACTTTGTTTTGGTAAGAAGTTCTAAATATTTGATTAATTGTGCAGCCCTATCTTGTGGATGTTTGGTTTTTTATGTTCACTTGAAAACTTTGTGTCCTCCTCCACGTTCCATTGCACTCCCAATGCTCTTTCTACTGGTAAGTGTTCTTGATCCAGGGTGATTTCTTTGGCTCTCTTTTCCTCAGGGATTGAGCTCGGCACAGCTTGGCAGTTGCTACCTGTAGTTTCTCACGGGAGGCTTCTTATTGCACATTGAAGGAGCTTTATTTCGTTCCTGACGAACACAGTGTGCAGCTTAACTTAACATGGCAAAACCAGTGCACATCACTGACTGAACTTGTTCGGCGCTTTACTATAGGCTAACTAAAACGTAACAACAGAGAGTTGCTGCCACCTAGTGGACCACCGAATTAACATGTTTTAATTACTCTTTCCAGTTATCACATCCCTCCCTCCTTAAACAGATTATACACAAAAAACGATATACCCTTTTTTTTTTTTTTTTAAGGAACATTCTAACAATAAACACATCAGTTTCTTTTCTTGTTTGATTTGGTGTCCATATTAAGTAGGGCCCGACCGATATTGATTTGAGTGCCGATGCCGATTATTTTCAGAGAAAAATTACGATTTAATCGGCCGATTATAAAAAAAAAAAAAATAAAGCATATAAAACGTATTTTTTTGATACCTTAAATATACTTTAAACACTTTTGATGAATATGTGAATTGAATGCAGAACCTTTGAGTGTTTTAGAATACATTTACAGTCAAAAATGAGTGCAAATACAGCCTTATCTTATTGTCAATAAAATAAAATAAAAAGATCTTAAAAAAATGAGTGCAGGAACTTATTTTTATTGGTAACATAGTTCTAACAAAGGAGTACAGGACAGTACAGGAAGAAGAACTATTTTGTAACTATACGCAACATCTTTGAAAACAAATCAATAATAATATAAAATAACTGTGTAGGAACGAGGTAACATGTTGTGTGGGGCAAGCAGCATATTAACATTTTGCACAACAATCTTTTGACATAAAGTGCAGGAAGAACTTTTTTGTAACTATACACAACATCTTTGAAAACAAATCAATGATAATATAAAATAACTATAGGAACGAGGTAACGTGTTGGGCAAGCAGCATATTAACATTTTGCACAACAATCTTTTGACATAAAGTGCAGCAAGAAGAACTTTTTTGTAACTTTACACAACATCTTGGAAAACAAATCAATAATAGTATAAAATAACTATATTAACGAGGTAACATGTGTTGTGTGGGGCAAGCAGCATATGGATATTTTCCAAATAGAATTCTATTTACAAGCCCCTGCCAGTCATAGAATCCTTAATATTGCCACTTCAGCAGAGGCACGTTGTAGTGCAGGAAGCACAGCTTTTCAGCATTCTCTCCCTTGAGGGAGCTGCGCTTCTCCTCATAAATGTTGCCAATGGTACTGAACACCCTCTCACTAGGCACAGAGGAAGGTGGACAGCAAAGGTATCTCCTGGCCAGGCCCGACAGTCCCTTGAAGCGGAAACCGTTGCTCTTCCACCACTCCAGTGGGTTCCCCCTTTTCCGGTCTATGACAGGCTCCCTCATATACCGTTCCAGCTCTTCAATGATCTCCTCTGGTTCCTCGTCCTGAGTGGTTGAAGAGAGCATGCTGTCATACAGACTGTCTAGAACACTGTGGGCCCGTCCCTCCTCCACTCTCTGTCGTTTTGGATCTCCCTCTTCTTCACAGGCAGTGTCTCCTTGTGTTTCTGGTGGATTCCTCTGTGCTTCTTCCATTACCCAGGCTTTGGCTTGACCTAGTGTCTCTGGTGACAAGGGCTGCTCCTTGTAGCGTGGATCGAGCAGACATGCGAGCACCACCTCTTTTGCCTCTTTCACCTTAGAGAACCTTTTCTCCAGGCTCTCCAGCATGGTCTTTCTTAGAGTCTTGATTCCTCTGCTGTTTGGTCCCTCTGACTCGAGTAAAAGCAATGCTGCTTCCTGCATTTTCCACAGAGAGAAGTTGCTTTACTCTATTTGCAACTTGAGAATACACTTCTCCCATCAGCTGAGTGCGGAAATACTTTTCACTTTTTTGAGGATACCTGTGCTCTGCCACGGCCAGGACTCTTTTAAAACCTTGACCCTCCACAACGGCATAGGGCAATATATCAGTGGCACTCATTTCCATTATTAGTTTGTCCAGCTCCTTTGTTCTCGGGTCATTTAGGTTCCACTTTGTGTTCCTATCAATCACTTGTGCAAGTGTGGGCTGATTAGTTTTCTTAGTTAGTGCTTCTGCCTTTCTTTGTGCTTCATGAAGAGCCTGTCTTTGATTCCATATAAGCTTCATTATGTCTAAGTCTCAAGTGTTGCCATAAGTTGGTTGTGTTTCTTGTTTTTTGACGGCTTGATCCCTGGCTCACAGAAGCTGCACATGCATTACAAACTGCTTCACCAGTAGGGCCCTTGGTGAAGTAGTCCCAAACCTTGCTATGAGTCTTATCTGACATCTGTAAAAGGAAAAAAATGTCAGAAATATGCATTGGCTTAAGAAATAAAGTTAAAAAAAATATTTCTTAAGTTACTTGGGGCATTTTGAAACTCGGATATAAAGCATTTTCCATCTGCAAGGCTTATACATAAATATACCTTATTTACAAATTATGGATTTATAATAAGCTACCGCAATCAAATGTAAAATAAATAAATAAATAAATAACTCCCAATGTGCTGCGCTCGTGAGCAGTGACTAACACGTGCGCACTGAGCAGTATGGTCTCACCGTTGGAGTCTACAGTATAACAAATTAACATGGCCTCGGACCTAAAGAAAAACAGGCACAACATGCTCAAACAACGCGTCTTGCGTACATTGGTGAGGTGAGCTCGCAGCTGCCTGAGCGAGTGTGCTTTCATGTTGTACGGTAAAATTCAATCTCCTCTTTTTTTCTCCGGCTTAAGTTGCTAGTTAGCAAGGCTAGGTTAGCTTTACTGTATTTGAAGGGTAGTGGGGGGTTAGGTGTACTTTTCCTTTTTTTAAGCATGACCTACACGTTAAAAAGGACCAATTGTTCATTACACAAACTAGTTATAAACTTACAGTGGGGGGAAACTCTGCTCGGTTCATCCAATGAGCTCAGCACATTCAAGCTACATGCGCTCCGGTGTTGTGGTATCTCGACGGGGCCGGGTGTCTCCTGTGGTGGCGGCTGCGTCCCTCGCGGCGGCGGCCGCACCTCTCGCAGCGACGGCGGCAGCATCCCTTGCAGCGGCGGCGACCGCATCCCTTGCAGTGGCGCCGGCCGCATCCCTTGCAGCGGCGCTGGCCGCATCCCTTGCCGCGACGGCAGCCGCATCTCTCGCCGCGACGGCAACCGCATCTCTCCTGCCCTGGGACTCCAGTGCCGGGTCCCAAAACCGGCGGAAAATCGGGCAGTCCCTCCCGATTAACAACGGGACCGGTAGGTGGGGAACAATCCCCGCCCGGATCGTGAACACTCCGTGTGGGGTGCGGACAACCACGTGGCACGTTGGGTACGTCCGGGTGTCCCCGTGGACGCAGGCCACCTCCATTGGTTCCCCTGCCTTCCCACCCGCCAGGTCGGGGTGAAGGAGGGTAACCACACTGCCGGTGTCCAGGAGGGCCTGCGTGTCCCGGTTCATCACCCGCGCCGGGATGGTCGGACTACCGGACGTTCCCTACGCCCAGCAGGTCGCCAGCATACAGGGCCGACCCGTCCCCACGTCCGCGTCGGCCGGCGGCGCCGTCCCGTCCCGGCCTCGCGCTGCGGCCTTGTCTCCCGCTGCGGCGGCGGCGTCACTTGCGGCGGCGGCGGCGTCACTTGCGGCGGCGGCGTCCCTTGCGGCGGCGGCGTCCCTTGCGGCGGCGGCGTCTGTCCCGTCCGGGTTCGGCATACCGAATGGGTGGGGTACTTCACCGGGGGGTCGTAGTGGGATCTTCAGCTTGCCCGCATCCTCCACCATATGTGGCAACCCAGTACTCGATTGGGCCAGGTTCCACGGATGAACGACACATTTGTGTGCGGGATAAGCCATTACAGGCATTTATTTAACAATCAACTTATATACAATGAAGGAGACGCGGTCTCTAGGGCCTCCGTGGGCCTCCGTGGGCCTCTAGGCTCTCTCGCGGACACGAGCACTTCCTTCTCCCTTGCTCTCCCGTCTGTAGCCTCTTTTATGCAGGCTCCGGGCCTTCCTCCTCCCAGCCGCCAGCTGTCCCCCATCCCGCTGATTGGGGGGAAGGTCCAGGTGCTCTCCGTCGCCGGCTGGTGGGTGGGGGTGGTATACCCCGTCCTTCACGGTCCCTCAGGCCCGTCCAGGCCGAGGTTTACGTGGCGGGATGCCACAACGTCCATCCATTTTGAATGTGCATCTATGAGCACAAAAAACTTTCCGGCATAATCCACGTGAATACGACTCCAGGGCTTATCAGGCCAATCCCAGGGGCGTAACAGAGCTGGTGCCGGGACGTTGCGATTCTCCTGACATGTTGTACAGGCCTTTACCATATCCTCCACCTCTTTGTCAAGCCTCAGCCACCATACGTAAATCCTAGCCAATGCTTTCATCCCGGAGACTCCGGGTGGCATTGATGAAGTTGTCTCATGGCACTTCCTTGGCCTGGTTTTGGCACAACCACTCTCGACCCCCACATCACACAGCCATTTTGAATACTAAGTTCAAGTTTCCTCACCTCATAAGGGGCAAACTCCTCCCCTTTTTCTTTTGCTGACCAGCCGTTGTGAACCATTTCTCTCACTCTCGATAGTACTGGATCTTTGTCTGTTCATGCTTTCACTTGATCAGCTGTCACAAGTGTGATGTCAGAGCTCTCCAGCATGAGAACCCTCTCTTCCGACGTCTCCACTTAAGCTGTATCTGGCAAAGGAAGGCGGCTGAGAGCGTCTGCATAGCTGTAATGTTTTCCTTCTGTATACACTAATATTCGTAGGCTTTCAGTGGGCTAGATTCCATTGGATGAGGAAGCAAAAAAGTATGTAACTATAAATACACACAAAGGCTTGTTCACATACAGAGTGCTACCTTTTGGCGTTTCATCATGTCCGGTTATTTTCCAACATACCATGGAGGGACTGCTGCA
Organism: Gadus macrocephalus; assembly: GCF_031168955.1. Classification (NCBI taxonomy): domain Eukaryota; kingdom Metazoa; phylum Chordata; class Actinopteri; order Gadiformes; family Gadidae; genus Gadus; species Gadus macrocephalus. Next base: position 10,080,832 of record NC_082397.1, on the reverse strand, counting down.
GGGCATCCCTCATGTGGCCATCTTCCTAGCCCACCTTTGGATCCTGGGTGAGGCCATTTGTGGTACTGCTTTCATCTCCTTGAAAAGTGACAAGGGCTTTTTCGGTCTGTCACTATAGTGAATTTCCGTCCATAAATGTACGATCCGGGCGGGGCTTGTATTTTTTCTCTGCTGTGTTTAATGTTCGTGAGGTAAAACCTATGGGGATTTCAGTTCCATCTGGCATGTGGTGTGACAGTACGGCACCATCCCGTATGGTGACGCGTCACATGACAGCACAATGTCCTTCTCTGGAACGTAATGCCCCAGCACCTGAGCTGACTGCATGAGTTCTTTAGATTTTTCAAAGGCTGCTTGTTGTGCATCTCCCCACTGCCACTTTGTGTCTTTTTGTAGCAGTTTGTGCACCGGAGCAAGGACAGTAGACCGATTTGGTAGGAACTTGAGAGATCTGGTTCACTGTCAGTTCGTAGTCTCCGCATAGCCTTGCTGTGTCATCTGGCTTCAACACAGGGACCACCGGCGCTGCCCACTCAGCATATTTTACTGGTTAAATTATCTTTCCGGCAAGGAGACGGTCGAGTTCACCCTCAACTCTCCCTCTCACGGCATATGGGATGGGTCTGGCTTTAAGAAACCTGGGGGCTGCTTCCTTGTCCACATATATTTTTCCCTAGTTCGTCTTTGAAAACCTCCGCAAACTCCCCCAGTCTCGTCTTTAACCTTGAGTATCTGTGGCTCTGGTCTCCGCTGTGCCATCTTTGGGGTCTCTGTCCGAACATGGTGGATCTGTGGTTCTGGTCTCCACTGCAAACCTGACCTCCTAATCCAGTACCTGCCTACTAGACTAGGGCTTGAACCTGCCACAACTACCAATGGTAAGTTCTCTACTAGCTGTTTATGCTGTAAAGGGGTGGCCCGAATGCCATTTTCAGGCTTCGAATACTCGTTGGTTTTTCTGAGCGAATATTCGAATACTCAAATATTGACAGTATCTGCATATTTTGTTGAAGATTTAATAGCTTTTGAACGTTAATTAGTAGGCCTAAGTAGGTTGAAATTCCTTAGTTTTTCCCTGTGAAAGCGAACAGCTGTTGCTCCGTTCCAAATCAGCTGTCCTCTGCCATCTCAGCCCTTACGGGAGCTTTTCAATTCATCCTGGAACGTGCATCTTTTCAGGGAATTTGTACAATAAATCCATAACAAATACCGAATATTGATTGTCTTATGTGCCCATATTATATCCATTATATTGACCGGGTATTCCCAAGACGCTCACGCTCTGCAGCAAGCCAGTCACAGTTGATTGGCGCGGCGCTGTAAAGCGAACGTAAACACACAACTAAGCTAAGGTTAGCATTTCGCTAAGTATTACTTTTCCTCCAGAGATCCCGCTAATGTTGTGTTATAAAGTAAAGGGAAACAAGATATCTATTCCTCCTCCACCTCTCCCGCTTCTCTGCTTGGTGTCGCTGACGCTTATAGTTTGCCCCCCTCGCTCTGGTAACGTCACATACGTGGAAAAAAAATAAACGAAACTCTGAATACTGATTTAAGCTTCGAATACTAATTTTCTGAACGAGTATTTGAATATTCGAATAATTCGGGCCAGCCCTAATGCTGTACTTTAACCACTGCTGCTCCCACAACATTTAATTTATGTCCTGTATATGTTTTTAGCCTCACTCTACATGAGCGTAGCTCTGGCACCTCCTTCCCCCATAAGGTTTTGTACACAGAGTGGTTCACTACTGTTACCCCACACCCCGAGTCCATTTCAAATTGCTGTTTATCCCCATTAACAGACAATGTCTGTATAAATGGCTCCTCTGCTGGTATGTCTAGTTCATCTAATTTGTGCAGTGTGAACATGACTTCACCTTCGTCCATGTCGCCCTCCCCCTGGCTGACATAATGTGTTCCCTGAGTTTTCACATACTTCCCTGTTGGTACTCCACCCCCTCTAGCCTGTGAAGCGCTAACCGAGCCACCTGACCTACACACTTTTTGAATGTGGCCTGCATTATCGATAACACTATCGAGTCCCCCCCCCCCCCCACATTTTTTTGGCCGGTAGGTCCTGTAACGTAATATTGTGTCCCTCGAGTTGCCTCACGGCATTTAAGTCAAATCAATCCAATCACTGCAGCTTGTCCACCAATGTTTTTGAATGGAATTGTAAGCAAACAGGTGTTACAAGTAAAACAAGTGAAGTCAGGCAGTTAACTTTGCTCGCGAGGATGGCTGAATGGGCAAAGGGTGAAAAGCATTTATTGTAAAGGGGGGAACACAACCTCAATGGCCAAGCACAATAGCATTGTGCATAAAATGAAGGCCAATTGCAGTAGCTTCGACTGTCTCCGAGTCTAAAAGGTTCCTGTCTCCTCCTTCTCCTGTCGCACCCCAGGCGGGCCCGTCTTAATCATCCACTCAAAGTACTAGCGGTAATCGCACACACAGACATTTTCGCTAGTCGCGTCAGTTAAAAATAATAATCCAATTATGAAATCTGTTGTATCGGCAACATACAAGCTAGTTATTTTAAAAAGTAAATAAAGTTTCAGATGTGCTGCGTTATGATGTGTTGAGGTTGGCTCAGTAAAACGACTGTTACGTTATCGTGATGCGTTCAAATGTAACATAGAGAAACGGTAAATTTAGTTCTTGGTGAGAAACATGAGTAATACTGTATTACTCATGTTTCTGTATTACTAATACAGTTGTATAGTGCTCTAATCATTTTAGTACAATTATTTATTTCCTAAATATTTTCCTCATCACTAAAAACGCATCGTATTTCCACCAATTAATAGAAAAGTATCGATAGTGGTATCGATAAAGACCCAGTCACGACTGCCTTTTGAACTCTTGGTTTTGCTGATTGGCACGTTTAAAGAAATCCAAACTTTAGCCAGCACCCTATCCCAGCCTGAATCTCTGGTGACTCCAACCATACTGCCAAAAGTATGGCAACATTCATGTGATGTAGCTGCAAGGTTTTTGAGAGTAGCGACTGAAGAAAGGGACAAAGGGTTTGGATCAGAGCAGCATGTATAGTCCATAGCTCTGTAAATCAGGACGATGGTTGCAGGAATCAGGAAGATAGGAGTTCTGGAAATATGGTTAGATTTTTATTATTTTCTCTCAAACACACTTACACACTAATCTTTCTCTTAACCGCTCAGTATCTATAAATTGTCAACTCTAAATGTTGACTCTTAGATTTGGTTAATGTTGTAATATGGTTGGCTTTTTTATTTGTTAAATAAACATGAGAGTCATCATGAAATGAATGGTACAAAAAACCAACAGTAACAAACTACTTAAAGGTAAGTCTGTTGGATGTGTTTTGACATGAGAAGATGATCAAAGGATGACAAGATCTTCCGTCGTTCAACTCAAGGTGAGGGGGTGGTTATTTTTGTTGTTGCTTGGTTGGTTCATACTGGAATAGAAGGTCTCCAGTCTGGAAGGTCTTTTGCATCCTTCAGGGGATGGTAGATTGCATTAAGGTGAGCATTAAGGGGGAGGGACTTTCTTGGTGTGAGGCAGGAATGTGCCACCATGCCACCAAAAATATAGTCAATCACTTGAGTTGGTCTCAGTATGGCTGGCATTAGCCAGACAAAACATACTAGTACCGAAAAATAAAAGGGCACATTTCATATGCACACATTTGACATTTTGTATGCATTGCCTAATTTCTTCTTGCATTGTCCTGAAATTTTACTGACAGTTCTCGCTGCATACAGAACTACCTTTTATTTGCATGCACATTTTCGACCTGCGTAGATGCAGCATTCATCGAAGGCTGCAAAACCTTTTACAGTGGAGGGATTTGGCATTTCTATTTTGCTGAATGCTGTATGGGTCCATATATTTCAAACAGCCAGCACCTGAATATGGCTAAGTATAATTGTATTATTCTTACTAGTAACTATTAGGGGTGTAACGGTACACAAAAGTCACGGTTCGGTACGTACCTCGGTTTTTAGTTTTAATAGTTAAGGGGAATTAAAAAAAAAAAAAAAAGCAGCACTGAAAACACCAATAAACTTTGTTATGGCATTTCCGTTTCTGAATTCCCAGTGAGCTGGGTTTGTACAGCTCGCTTTTTTTTTTCACAGCAACGGTGATAGTAACACCTGGATGGGGCCTTTTCAAATGCGTGTGCATGTTAAAGTGCTGTAAGTAGACACAGGGAGCCCTATCCATAGCCGGACAGCCTGTCGGAGACCCTCTCCGTAGCTTACGTGCACATCCAATATTTTTAACTATGCGTCGAAACCATGGACCTATTGGTCGACGCAACGGAGACGGCAAGGGCCAATTGCATTGCGTATCCGACATCCCGACTGAGAGCTGCTGATCGTATATCTTATACACTGTATAAGATAGATCGGGCGGCCAATTGCATTGCGTATCCGACATCCCGACTGAGAGCTGCTGAAGGGATTACGGAGTCGGAGTAGCCGACTCGCCGAGCACAGCAGGACCGAGAAAAAAAATAAAAATAATAGTTTCACTTCTGACACCAATGTAGTGACCTCGCCGGTGACATAATGATGTCGAGTCATTAGTAGTTGAAGGTAGTTTTAATGAACCAAAACCAGGTCACTGAAACCTGTAACGACATAACCAACGGCAGAAAACCGACCCAAAACAAACCCCGGTTACCCCGGCAACCCCCAACACGGTCTCACTCGCGTGCAGGCCCCCACCCTCCTGTTCTTCCAAAGCCCTCCCCCAGCTGACCTAATGATTCGCCCCCACGCTGATTGACAAGAAGAACATTACAATACATGCACATAGAACAACTGGCATAACGGACAACGAAATATAATGCAACACATAACACAAACTATTTAACTGTCCCAGGGTCGCTACATTACTTTGGCTAAACGGTCCGGGTGGAACTCCGACTTCAAGTTTTAAATTCCGTATTGCAAAACAAGCCTTTACATTCACCATATTAACGCTATGTACGCCACGTTTACGAACCGCGGTACACCTCTGTAACCGCACCGAAGTGCCTGTACCGTGACGGTTCGGTACAAATACGTGTACCGTTACACCCCTAGTAACTATCTGTACTGCTAATGTTCTTTGGTACTATTAACACCTTGTGTAAAATCGAAATAGCGGAGCAGTGATTTATTGCCTTGGAAAGACATCCTACCGAATACATTTTGGAAACCATATTCTGGTCAGTTAGTACCAATCTGAAAACAAGAAACAGCTAAAATAATTTACACAGGTCTCGCATGTTGCAGTAGTTCAGATTAAAGAACAGTAAGACTTAAAAGTACCTTCTTTATTGTGTACTTTATGTCTTAATGTGTATGCTGCTGTGATACATTTTTTTAAATGGATGCTTTTGTGTTTGGCAAGGCTAAATTAAGAATTACCTGTACGATGGTACCAGCACCAAAGGCTGGGGAAGCTGGGGATCAAAGGGTCACCATCACCATGCTAATCTGAGCGCCTTCATTTCCTTTATAGATCTGACTAGTTAATGTAGAGGTCGATTTTTCAGTTATTTTAATCCTGAAATCTTCCAATGCTATGTTTTGAGGTTATTCATATTTGGGGCTATGCACGATTTGGGGGTATGCACGATTTATTTTTGTTATTGCTGCTTCAACTATAGTTTATGCATTCCTCAATAAAGTAAATTGAGCTATGTCATGGGTTAGCAGGGTTGGGTACCGTTCACATTCGCTACCAGTACCCAACGGTACTTTTTCTTTATAACTCAAATGTAAAAACAAACTTTTATATTCATTCTCTAAAGACCCTTACTCCTTTTGGTCTAAACGTGGATTTTGAATTGAAATGTTTTCTCTGATTATTAAATATGCAAAACTGTTACTTCTACGGGTCCTGGCCCCACTCTTGATCATCAGTTAGTTAGTTGGACAAGATTGCACTGTCTATGACGGCCTCTAGTGGCCTGATATACCACAAGTAATGTATCTTGTCACTTCTAATATGCTTGTATATTATCCTTTAAATATATAAACTTCTTTGGGTATTTTCATACATTGTTCTTTGGCTTAAGGGATTTTGGTGAATATCCCCTGGTTGTTGACCGCACTTGACTGCACTTTATATGCACTTGAATGCACTTTATATATGCATTGACTGCACATAACTGCACTTTATATATATATGTATGCATGTGTATGTATGTATGTATGTATGTATGTATGTATGTATGTATGTATGTATGTATGTATGTATGTATGTATGTATGTATGTATGTATGTATGTATGTATGTATGTATGTATGTATGCATGTATGTATGTATGGGTGTATGTATGTTATTGTTAGGAACACAATTGTAATGTGTTGAATTACTGATGAACACCCTTACTCATTGCAGAATACCATCTTGTTGTTTACCCAACTTATTCCACATAGGGGTATTCCACACGAATTATTGTTAAGAATCTAACCTACCTGTTTTTTACCTGACTTAATCCATTTAAATGAATTATTGACATTAGAAGTTACTTGAATTATCATGTTGGACTGTTGTTATATTGTGTATATTGTATGTATAGATGAATGGAAACCAAATCATGGCGCTAATTGATTACAGGTTGTTTCAGACCAATCAACAACCAGGGTCCACCATAAAAGGTGTGTTCTTTCACTGTTTGGGTGTGAAACTTGAAAAAGGCCTCAGGCCGAAACGTTGTTCATTAAAATATTATTTGGCATCTGAACAAGAGTGTGCGGTCTGTCTCAACCTGTCTATAACTCAAATGTAATCCATTCATGTAAGACCAGAGGTGAAATACACAATTAACGGCTGTCTAGATGGGGAGGAGCCAATGTGTCTGAACATGATAGTGGCATGTTGTGTTTGAACTCTTTAGGTCCAGCAGAGGGTGGGGAAGTGCTGTACGACCATAGTTTGAAAAAACAACATACTCAGTTCTGTTAAAGTTTTGAGTAGCGGATTTAATAAATGAATGGATAAGTATGACTAACAAAAGGAAAGTTCTTGCAGATCTAGCATTTCTTCTATATTTAATATTTAGTTGGACCCATACAGTCAATGGGTTGACCTGAATTAACATTGTGAGGTACAGTAGACATTTGTGTAAATGTGTCACCTCATTGCCATATAATGACAATGGCCTGAAGGTTAAAGTTGACTAGGATGGATATTGGGTCCGGTTTTCCTATCCATCTATTGAATCATAAAATGCATCTTCTTTTTTCAAATGCTCACTGCCTTGCTCCACTCTAATCCGAGGCCCAACCAGCTCTATGGCACTATAGTTGCTACTAGGGCATTGCTTCTTAGGTGGTTGAAATGCAGTTACCTATATACCTTTTTATCTATATTATGCTAAACTGTTTTCTGTAAGTAAAAAGGCGTTGTGCTCATCAGTTACATCTTTTTAGTGAAGTATTTCAACATTTTCTTTAAAAACAAGAGGACACACCGCATGGCTATCGTATGATCCACAGTTCTGTCATGGTTTTATCAAACACTACAGTATCTGCAGTCCTAATATATCATTAGTAATATACAGCATACATTAAACCTGAGATCCTTAAACAAGCCTAGGGTGACCAAAATACAAAGTAAGTTGCCAAATTAGGGCAGTTGAATTTAATGCTTACATTTTCAGCAATTTGGAGAACAATCAAATGGGAATTTAGCCATGGTCACATCGCTGGTGCTGTTAAGATGGCCTGATTCAGAAAAGTTGCAATCAGTCCTTAATAACCTGTCATCATAACTTAATTGGTGTGCTTAACCAATTGCGTTATAATATCCGGGCTCTTTGAAAAAAGTTTATTGTATGATTTAGTTTTTACCTCTACCCATAATAGCTTTTTTGGTATTTTTCTCAGGTTTAAGCAAAATTATATAACACTTTGGACAAAACAGTGCCGCCAACAGCCCAAAACTAGAAGCGAGAATGGCAAATACCTCTACAGCATCTGCATATTTTCCAGGGGAGTTAATATAGGCTGGGATAAAGGCTATCCAAACAGCACAGAAGACAAGCATGCTGAAGGTGATAAACTTGGCCTCATTGAAGTTATCTGGTAGATTCCGTGCCAAGAATGCAAGCAAGAAGCTGAGAATAGCCAGTAAGCCAATATATCCTAGTAATAATCCGAATCCAATTGTGGACCCTACAAGACACTCAACAATTATCTTGTCACTATGATATTGTGTGTTTTTATGAGGAATAGGTGAGGAAGACACAAGCCAGGTTGTACAAATTGCTGCTTGGATTAAGGTCAGAAATACAATTGTCCCCCTCTGTTGCATTGCCCCAAACCACTTTAGACTACCGCCAACTCCTGGTTTGGAGGCCTTGAATACCGCCAGAACTACCATGGTCTTCACCAGGATACATGAGACGCATAGAACAAAGCTGATCCCAAATGCTGCATGCCTCCACTGACAAGTCCACAGCCTTGGCTGACCAATGAAAAGTAATGAGCACAAGAAGCACAGTTTGAGTGACAGCAGAATGAGGAAGCTGAGCTCTGAGTTGTTGGCCCTAACCACTGGGGTGGTACGATGATAGGTGAAGACTCCAATAACAATAGTGCATAAAAGTGCACCGGATAATGAAGCAGTGGTCAAGGAGATGCCCAGTGGTTCCAAGTAGGAAAGAAATTCCATTCTTTTGGGAACACAATGATCACGTTGTGAGTTGGACCAAAAATCCTCCGGACAGCTGGTACATTCTGTTGAATCTGACAAACAATAGCAAGGTTCTATCAGGTATATATTGCGTAATAATATATCCGTCTCTGTCTGTCACTTTCTGTCGATCTCTGTGTTTGTGTCTCTCGATAGATATATAGATATCTACAATATGCATGCAATGTATTGAAAACAAACCTGTCTCATTACTAATTTTGCCTGCTGAACAAGGGATGCAGTCGAAGCAGCAGACAGGTTCACCCTTCTTTCTGGCCATGCGGGTGCCAGGGGGACAGCTGTCACTACAAACCGATTTGGGTGGCTAAGGGGAGATAAGTTTATTGCATTATTACTATTTCATAGTAATATGACGGAGATAGCATAATTATCTGACCAAATGTAAGCAAACCTTTTTAGATTCAAAATTCCAAAAGATTTTGTCTTCATGAAGGATGAGATCATCGACTTTCGATGCCAATTCTTTGATTTCTCCTACATTTTTAACCTGTGTGACTCTATCTGGAAGCCACATCCAGTTCATCACATCATAGATTGGTAAAGCATCCCCATTTTCATTAAATGACACATGATCACCAAATTGTGTAGTGAAATTCACCATTTGCAAGTAATGTACAAGCTATGAGGTAAGAGAACAAAGGGTGATACACTGAGAATAATCATACTCTTTGCAAACTGGAAACCATGGTATATAATTGACTTCTTAATCTTTCAATGTCTGGAAATAACTTTTTTCTAAAGTAAAATTTATTCAAGATGATTTAATCTTTCAAAAATGTACTAATGTTATGTTAAATGAAAGTTGAAGCGGAACTCTGACCTGCCATGCTTCTAGACTTTGTAAACTGGCACAGCTTTGATCTTTGAATGGACCATTCCCTGGGACACATTGCAGCATGTCCTGTAGGGCATGTGCAAGGGCATATACTGCCTTGTACACATTATACTCTGGCCTGAGGTTAGACATATCAAAGAATTCATCTTTTATATTCCTTAGATCCTCATTCCCTGTACATTGTCTTTCCTGTGTCGGGTTTTCCACCTCCATTCCAGCAGATACAAACCTACAATGAAATATATTCTCCCAAAACTGCTTCACCTAATAAATGGGGAATCGAATCAAACATAAATAGCATTTAGATCACATATAAGATTCTCGTAGGAATACATAAGAGTATTCCTACGAGATATATTAAAGGCAGTGTGTAAAACTTGAGATTCTGAATCAGTCTGTAAGAGGAAACCCGCACTAAATTGTTGTCCTGGCTGTTGAGTGTTTCATTGTCAGGGTGTATTCTCAGTAGGAAATCCCTTAGTCCTGGTATCTCCCCCCGGCGGATGGCAATGCCAAGAGCTCCTGCAAGAAAGGGCATATAGCTTGGGGTCTGTAACACAGTGGCTGCAGTCCATGCTTCGCTGGCGATCCACTGCAGGCCTGTAACATTCTGCTTTACCACCTGAGGAGTCAAGTGTGTAATTCAAAACGTCAATCAAAAGAATGAATATATTTCATGCTTTTTTACTGTAATATATCTGAATAGGATAACAGTAAAAAATATCTAAATAGGCTTCCACATTGTGTCGTTCCTTAATCAATTGTATCACTACTTCATAATGCCATGAGCCCAAATTAACTTTGGGCTTGATCTTACAAATTACTTAAGCAAAATCACATTTTGGAATATCTTAAACCCTAACCTCTTGCATAAGATTAAGCATGTGGGTCTCATGTGCAAAGACTATAACCACACGGCTGGTAGATTTCCGCATAATGCCAACTATCCTTTCGTATTCAGTTCGGTAATTCTTCCTTGGCAGAGTCTCCAGATAAGCCAGACAGCCTCTGCCAGACTGTGCCATGTCTGACTGTAAGTATCGGGCAGCGTGGAGGCCATAGTCATCATCACTGATCAACATTCCAACCCAGGTCCAGCCAAACCGCCTCAGAATCTGGAGCATAGCTCGCACCTGGTTGGACAAAAACAATCTGAAACGGATTATGTAACATATTCCTGCATGTTTCTAATTAAAATATGAACAGGGTTCTTGACTTATGCATGAAGATGATATTGTTATTGTCTTAATGGAATCGCTTTACCTGAAATGCATCACTTGGAATAGTTCTAAAGAATGATGGGAAACGCTTCCTGTCACTCAAACAGGAACATGTGGCAAAATAACTCACCTGTCGAAGGCAAAGATGATTAGCATTGTATATCTGCATCTTTTTGTTATTGCAACTCATGCACCATATTAATAAGGATTAATTTGACCAGATTCTTATTTTTTTTTTTTTTTTACAGTAGCCATGTCTATTTGTAATGGTTAGAAACCTACCAAAGGTAGATTGTACAAGCTTACGATGCTAGAAATGGCAATAGTACGTGTCGAGGAGGAATCTCCCACAATTCCTAGCAAAGGAGGCTTCCCGAAACAGCTCTCATTTAATTGCAAGGGCTCTCCTCTGCCACTGGTCATAGACAGAGCTGCACGGAATGAGATCCCTAGTTTGACACAGCTATCATATAGACTGTATCCCAATGATATATTAGGTAGCAGTTTGGAGTTTCTATTAATTTCATCAACAGCAAAGGCCATGGTCTGGGCCTGTCTGAACCCTAGAACATCAAAGCTGTAAAATAGACAAGTTAACAAGATAACAATAATTATTGTGTAATTATTATTGTATAATTATGAGTGTGTCAATTTTTTTTCTGAATATATCTTCATCAAAGCAATCACCCATTGCAGATGGGGTCCTTTGGTTCTGAAGTAAAGGATAGTTCAGAAAATGTTGTGTAAAAGTTGATTCCAAATAACCCTCCCAGAATAACATCACCAAACTTGTGCATTCCATTCAGATGAAATTGTCTCTGTAATATGCAAGAAAAGGGACCTGTTGAAGACATTTGGGAAGAGAAAGAGAACAAAAATAAAAATACACATATAAGCAAGTGTGATTCCTTATGGGCTCTCATAACTGCCCTCTAATATGCTCCCCACCTCTTCTAATGTTTTTTTTCCCAAACACTTGATTTTATAAACGGTGTAACCCCTTTGCGATTTGACGTCATTATTTAATATACCCATCTCCTATCACGACTGGGCAGACATTTTAGGGGTGGAGCTTGAATTGCATTATACCAGTGCCATTCAACATAGTCACAAGATAAAATATTTAAATATTAGAGGCTTTGTGAAATTTAGTTGCTCCAATTTGTATTATGAAATAAATTCACTTTGAATTGTTTTTGAACTGAAGTCAGAAACCCGTCATTCAAGCAATGACCACTAGATGGTAGTATCACACTGATTATGTGTCGTCCCTTTTCGGCTAACATGTTCAGCTCTTGTTATTGTGCACCAAGCAAGTAACTAACAGGGTGTGGATCTATATATGTGATAATAGGCTGTACAGGGGTTTAGACGGCTCCAGTATTTCAGTATCCATGTGCACTCATTCATTTCCTGTATTGCCTCCTGATTAAACATTTCCATCTCAAACATATTATTTTTAAACTGCACATACTTGGTCGATGGTCATCAACATGTATCCAGAGATATTCCCACTAGATGGGTGTATTACAGATTTAATGGTGGTGTAATTTATTTTGCTCTGTATTCCTATGTTCGTGGTTAGCCTGGTCATGACCTTTGCCCTTTTATTCCTCCTTATCCAGCAAGATATACAGCCCTATCTTGTTTATATTTATTTATGCAATCTACCTTGATAGGTAATAGGCAAAACAACAATGAAGGGTAAAAACAATGTTAAACCCTATTCACTTAACAATTCTCCAAAATAAACCAGGTTTATATTGTTATCAGTTATAACGATAATAATTTGAACACGGTTTGACCTTTTCTACTTTTAAACGTAAGCAGCAGACATATAATTTTTTTAAACTAGGAAATAAGGAGAAACTGGTTTCCTTGATTTTTCTTCATCAACCTAGATGTAAGCAACCTGGTTTATGTAAATACTACTCTAAAACGGCCCTGAGCAAATATATTGGACAAACAACGTCCCTGTAATCTCCTCAATAGTAATAATAATGTATTTTCTTGCGTCTTTGTTTTGTTTGTTGAAATGCACATAATTTTTCTTAACCAGACTGGTTGCTTGCGATTGGAAGTGGAGAATACTAATACAATAATAAGGAGGATTCAAGACGGTGAACAAATAAGCACTGAAGCATTAAATGACGTATATACTCTAAGAGAGGCACAGCATCTATTAGAAAGTCTATATAAACTAAACCGAAGAGCTGCCTGATCCACAACACATTGGGTCATTCTAAGAATGACCAGTTTTACCATTACTTCTGGGCCAACCCCTTTTCTGGGTTTGGTTGTGCTCTGGCTTGCTCTTGCTTTGCATGAGTCTGCAGTTGGCCATCTACAGAGAACTGGCACTACAGGACCTGAGAATGGTGGTAAGGTTGGGATAGGGGATTTTTCTGATACAGGGAATTCTACTAATTCTGTTAAATGTATGCTTCGAGGCACTCCTCAACCCCCTGTATTCACACTGGACGGTGACTATCTAATAGGAGGTGCCTTTTCGATACATTACTACATGAAAACAGTGAAGCATAACTACACAAGCCTACCAGAGCCCATAGAATGTACAGGGAGGTGAGTTAGAGGACAAAGACCTGTGATCAAGAAAATTGTATTGCTGATATATACATTTTGATTATAGATATTATTAACCATACAAAGCACAATTTATTCAGTGCAGTTAGTTTGAATTAATTAAATTATATAACATTAGCTGTTCAATTTGTATGTGTCTGTCTGCAGCATGGATACCAGAGAACTGCGCATTTCTCGGGCTATGGCCTTTGCCATTGACGAGATTAACAAAAGCTCTGGCATTCTGCCGGGCATTACACTCGGTTACCAAATCCATGACACTTGTGCCTCAGTTCCATTGACGGTCCAGGTGGCATTCCAGTTTACCAATCCCCCTCAGCTGTTGTCTGACAACAGTAAAGTGTGTTCACAAACTGGAAGCGTGCTGGCTATTATTGGTGATTCTGGATCCACACAGTGCATCAGCATTTCACGCATTGTCGCGCCATTTGACATCCCCTTAGTAGGCTATATATTTTTATTCTGCAGAATTATGTAATCTTTATTTCAGGGCCTAGAGTAAAAACGAATCATGCGTAATGTTTATTTCTTTTTCTTAGGTCAGTCACTTTGCTACATGCGCTTGTTTGTCTGAAAAGACTCAATTCCCAACATTTTTTCGAACCATCCCGAGTGACCAGTTCCAGGCCGATGCTCTTGCAAAACTTGTGAAATATTTTGGTTGGACTTGGATTGGAACTGTCCACTCTAACTCAGACTATGGCAACAATGGTATGGCGTCCTTCCTACGAGCAGCGCACAAAGAGGGTATATGTGTGGAATACTCTGAATCATTCAATCGAAATGATCCAGCAAGCAAAATTCAACAAGTTGCCGACGTTATCCGCAGGTTTATACATTTTTTACTATTAATATATTCAGAATATTAAGGTGAATGTCAATTTGACAAATGTAATGTTCATTAGACTTTGTGAAATGTAGGTTGCATAGAAAAAAAGAGTTGGGCTATAATTTAATTTAAACATTATGACATTTCTACAGGTCCACAGCCATGGTTGTCGTATTGTTTACAGCCACTGGTGATTTGAAGTTTCTACTGGAGGAGCTGACTCGAAATCCCTCTCCTCCTCGCCAGTGGATTGGCAGTGAGGCCTGGGTAACCGATCCGGAAGTTCAGAGTTTCAGGATTTGTGCAGGAGCCATCGGATTTGCTATTCCACAATCTGTCATACCAGGTTTTAGAGAATACATTATGGATCTTTCTCCTGCTAAAGTGGCTGCTTCCCACTTGCTTACCAAGTTCTGGGAGGGTGCATTCAACTGCAAGCTAAAAAAACGTGAGAAATAGACTTCCTAACAGAATCCTTCATTTCTATATCTATAATTAATGCAAACCAAATAATACAAAGTAAAAAGCTAATATAAGCATAACGTTATGTTTTTTTTCATTATTAAAGCTTTAATGTGTAACATTTCAACAGGCTCGTAGCTTAAAATTAATTGGAAACATTTGTATTCAATGCTGATCTATAGTGATATCAATTATATCCATAAAATCGCATCCTATAATGGATTAATTCAACAAAATGCAAATCCTGGCCAGCCCTTGCCCAAACCCCTCACACTCACATCACCCAGAAAAGGTACTCTGGTCGGCTACTAACTGGGAGGGCCTGAATCTTACACATAGTTGCCCTAATACTACCTAATTCTATCTATTGAAAGAAGAATACTTTCAAAGTCTTTTATTGTTTTTATTGTGACAACACATTGTCCCGCTAAGCTTATTACATTTAGTCTGCTTATATTCTGATCGCTTTTATCCCAGCATATATCAGTTCCCCTGGAAAGTTCACTGTAGCTGTCGAGATCTTTGCCATATTGTCCTCTAGTTTTGGGTTGATTTTCTGTATATTTGTTCCAAAATGTTTTATCATTTTGTTTAGACCAGAGAAAAACACCAAGAAAAATGTAATGGGTAAAAAATAACTGGTTGATTTTCATTATTGATCTTAAATTGAATCTTACACATAGTTGCCCTAATACTACCTAATCTACCTTATTCTATCTATTGAAAGAAGAATACTTTCAATGTCTTTTATTGTTTTTATTGTCACAACACATTGTCCCGTTTCTCTGTTTCTAGAAGCTGGCTTAGTGGAAAAAGTATGTGATGGAACTGAAGATCTACAGAAGCTCCAAAACCCATACACTGATACTTCTCAGCTCAGAATCACAAACATGGTTTACAAAGCTGTTTATGCAATAGCACACGCTGTACACAATATTGTGTGTAAGAAGATAAACTCCACAGTACAATGTGACCGATTTATCAAAATAGAGCCAATGCAGGTCATTATCATTCATATCGTACCTTGATAATTGAAAATGAAACCATTTACCATTGATACACACTTTACTCACAAAGAATTGTTTTGTTTATTATGTTCATCTGAACAGGTCCTTGATCAGTTGAAAATGGTGAATTTCTCTCGTAATGGTTACCACGTCTCATTTGATAACAATGGTGACCCTGTGGCCTTCTATGAGCTGATTAACTGGCAACAAAATAGAAAAGGGGATCTCGAGTTTGTAACAGTGGGAAACTACGATGAATCTCTTTCTCCTGGACAGAAGTTTACTATAAAAAGGGAAATCCGTTGGACAGACAGTAGCACACAGGCAGGGAGAAGTATACATTGAATCCTTTTTACTTTTAACTTTTTTAAAACCGACAATGGGTATTTATATGTTTATGTGTGCCTCAGGTGCCTGTATCCATATGCAGTGACAGCTGTCCACCAGGAACACGCAAGGTTTTGCAGAAGGGGAAGCCAATTTGCTGCTATGAATGTGTACCATGTGCTGAAGGAGGAATAAGTAATACTTCAGGTATAAGCAATGGTATTAATCCTAATGTCAACTATAGACATACTGCAAAACCTTCCCTAATTATATATTTCTCTTTCTTAGATTCATCTGACTGCTTGTCTTGTCACAAGGAGTTCTGGCCCAATGCAGAGAAGACCTTATGTCTTCCAAAGCCTGTTGAGTTTCTTTCTTTTCATGAGGTTTTGGGAATCATCTTGACATCATTTTCAGTTGGAGGAGCATGTTTAACCATTGTTACAGCCATAGTTTTCTTCCATCATAGGTATACTCCAATAGTTAGGGCCAACAACTCTGAACTGAGCTTTCTTTTGCTCTTCTCCTTGACTTTGTGTTTCTTGTGTTCTCTTACATTCATTGGTCGTCCCTCGGACTGGTCCTGTATGCTTCGCCACACAGCCTTTGGGATAACATTTGTCCTCTGTATTTCTTGTGTTCTGGGAAAGACTATAGTTGTGTTAATGGCATTTAAAGCCACACTGCCAGGTAGCAACATTGCTAAATGGTTTGGCCCTACACAGCAGAGAATGACTGTAGTATCTTTTACATTTGTTCAAGTCTTGATATGCATTATTTGGTTGGTTCTTAGGCCTCCTTTCTCTATTAGAAACCTGACCACCTACAATGAGAAAATAATTCTAGAATGTGCATTAGGCTCAGCGATCGGTTTCTGGGCTGTGCTTGGGTACATCGGTCTCCTTGCTGTATTTTGTTTTGTTTTAGCTGTTCTGGCCCGAAAACTACCTGACAATTTTAATGAAGCTAAGCTTATTACATTTAGTATGCTTATATTCTGTGCTGTTTGGATCGCTTTTATCCCAGCATATATCAGTTCCCCTGGAAAGTTCACTGTAGCTGTTGAGATCTTTGCCATATTGTCCTCTAGTTTTGGGTTGATATTCTGTATATTTGTTCCAAAATGTTTTATCATTTTATTTAGACCAGAGAAAAACACCAAGAAAAATGTAATGGGTAAAAAATAACTGGTTGATTTTCATTGATTAATTAACAAGCTTTTGTTAATTAATCAAGAAAGAATGCAAACTTTATAATATAACTAAAACGTTATTTTATTTTGATCTTCTTATAGGCATATTTCTGTACTTAGTTACGTCTGCCATCGATTGTTTAATAGATAACATAAGTAAGTTGGATTTTGAGTGTATTGTACGAATACATCAATTTCAAATAAAGATTTATTGTGCCATTCATGAATGCCTAAAATGTTTAAAGTCCTAATTGCAACATTTGTTGTAATTGGAAGCATTCCATTATTACATGTAATTTCTAAAGCTATTGATACCCATGTTACTGAAGAAAGAAGTTGGGAATGGGATATTGGGTAAAGTAAAATTTGCTTTGTGCAATATAAAACACCATGAATGCAGGAATCACAATGTTGAATACAAGATTTATTCGCTTCCGATATGTTGGTCAAACTATTCAGTAAAGATCTATAACTTACTTACATCTACATTAGCTACAATCACAGACCTCCACTGATTATTTCTATGTATTCAAAATGATAGCCATGTTACTATGATCTTGGTGTGCCCCTTCCCATCAAAGCTTTTTTATTATTTTTCTCAGGCTTCAGGATAATTATGTAACACTTAGGTCCAAATAGGGCCAGTAACAGCCCAAAACTTGAAGCTAGAATGGCAAATGCCTCCACAGCATCTGCATATTTTCCAGGAGAATTGATATATGCTGGGATAAAGGCTATCCAAACAGCACAGAAGACCAACATGCTGAAAGTGATAAACTTGGCCTCATTGAAGTTATCTGGCAGATTCCTTGCTAAGAAAGCCAGCAAGAAACTAAGAATAGCTAGTAAGCCAATATAGCCTAGTAAAACTACAAATCCAACTGTCGACCCCACTACACACTCAACTGTTATTTTTTCCTTGTAGTACTGTGTGTTTTTATGAGGAGTTGGTGAGGACGACATAAGCCAGGTTGTACAAATTGCTGCTTGTATTAAAGTAAGAAATAAAACAGTCCCCCTCTGTTGCATTACCCCGAACCACTTCAGACTATTGCCCCCTCCTGGTTTGGAGGCCTTGAAAACTGCCAGAACTACCATGGTCTTCACCAGGATACACGAGACACACAGCACAAAGCTGATCCCAAAGGCTGCTTGCCGCAACTGGCATGTCGACAGCCTTGGGTGGCCAATGAAAAGCAAGGAGCACATGAAGCATAGTTTGAGTGACAGCAGAATGAGGAAGCTGAGCTCTGAGTTGTTGGCCCTAACTACTGGCGTGGTCCGATGATGGATGAAGATTCCAAAAACAATTAAACATAAAAGTGCACCAAATAATGAAGCAGTGGTCAAGGAGATGCCTAGGGGTTCTATAAAGGAAAGAAACTCAATGATTTTGGGTTCGCAGTGATCACGTTGGGGGTTGGACCAAAACTCTTCTGAACAGCTGGTACATTGTGTTGAATCTAACAGAAAACAATTAAATAGTTTTAGTCTTTGCGTTTGACAATATATGTACAATTGATTTGAAATATATTTGTATTGCAAACAAACCTGTCTTATTGCTAACTTTTCCTTCTGAGCAAGGAATGCAGTCGAAGCAGCAGACAGGTTCACCTTTCTTTATGGCCATGCGAGTGCCAGGGGGACAGCTCTCACTACACACTGACTTGGGAGGCTAAGGGAGGAACAAGTTGATTGCCTTTAAAAATATTCCACCTTTCAGACTATGACAAATTAAACTTGTCAAGGATAATAGATAGATTGTCAGCAGACCTTTTTAGATTCAAAATTCCAAAAGATTTGGTCTTCCTTAAGGATAAGATCATCTATTTCTGAAGCCAATTCTTTGACCTCACCCACATTTTTAACCTCTGTGCTTCCATCTGAGAGCCACATCCAGTTCATCACATCGTAGATTGGTAAAACATCCCCACTTTCATCAAATGAGACTTGATCACCAAAATCTGTTGTGAAATTGACCTTTTGCATGTAATATAAAAGCTGTATGGTAGGAATGAGGAGTAAATAGTGAAAAAAAGTATGTTGGACTATTGAGTTCTCAAATGAACATTATACAAAATCATTAGAAAATGTCAATTCATTTTTCATTATGGAAATGATTGAAAACAGACCTGCCATGGCTCTAGTCCCTGTAAACGGGCACAGCTTTGACCTTTGAAAGGCCCACTCCCTGGAACACACTGGAGAAGGTCATGTAGGGCATGTGCCAGGGCATATACTGCCTTGTACACATTGTACTCTGGCCTGAGGTTGGACAGATCAAGGAATTCAGTGTCTACATTCTTTAGAATCTCATTCCCTGTACACAGTTTTTCCTGAGTCTGCCCTTCAAACTCCGTTCCAGGAGATACAAACTTGCACTGAAATATGTGCTCCCAAAACTGCTTTACCTAATGAAGGGGAATTCATGATGAGGGGGATCATAAACAAACATAAGTATCATGTATTGGTCACATATACATTGAAAAGTATTCCTACAAGATATTTGATTATGAATCTGTGTAGAATGAAACCCGTACTAAATTGTTGTCCTGGTTGCTGAGTGCATCCTTGTCGGCGCGTATTCTAAGGAGGAAGTCCCTGAGGCCTGGTATCTCTCCCCGGCGGATGGCAATGCCCAGAGTGCCTGCAAGAAAAGGCATGTAGCTGGGGGTCTGTAGAACAACAGCTGTAGACCAGGCTTCACTGGCCATCCACTGAAGGCCCGTAACATTTTGCCTCACCACCTGTGGATTGGAATGTATATATATATATATTTTAAAAAAAGTAAGCACAGTAATGCATCTACTGCAACATATTTTAGCTTTTTACTTCAAATTTCACAAAAAACTACAATTGTAATTGTTCTTTGAAAATATCTAACCTCTTCCAGTAGATTAAGCATTTGGGTTTCATATGCAAATACAATAACCACACGGGATGTGGATTTCTTCATTATACCAACAATCCTTTGCAGCTGATCTAAATCGTTTCTCTTAGGCAGAGCCTCTAAATAAGCAAGACAGCCTCTCCCAGACTCGGCCAGGTCTGACTGGAAGGATCGGGCGACGTTGAGTCCATAGTCGTCATCACTGATTAACAAGCCTAACCAAGTCCATTTAAACCGTCTGACAATTTGGAGCATAGCTCGCACCTGGTTGAATGAAAAATCAAATTAAAACAACATAAAAATGCCTTTCAGAACATTTCCCTTCATGTTTCCTGTGGTAATTAATGTGCTCTACCTGGAATGCATCACTTGGAATAGTTCTAAAGAAGGACGGGAACCTCCCCCTGTCAGTCAGACAGGAACAAGTGGAATAATAACTCACCTGTCCAATGTAAAGGTAGAAACAATTGTTACCATTTATCTGCCTGAATTTTTTTAGAATTTACTTCATTCTTTTTGATTATTAATTTTAAATGTAATGGCAATCATCAACCAAAAGCCTTGTCTTTTTAAAAATGAGGTTAAAACTTACCATTGGAACCCTGTACAAGCTTACTAAGCTAGAAATAGCAATAGTACGTGTTGAGGAAGAATCTCCCACAATTCCTAGCACAGGAGGATATCCATAACAGCTCTTATTTAATTGAAATGGCTCTCCGCTGCCGCTAATCATAGACAGAGCTGCACTCAATGAGTTCCATAGGATTCCACAGCTATCATATAGATTGTATCCCAACAATATATTAGGAAGCAGTATGGAGTTTCTGTTAATTTCCTCAACAGCAAAGGCCATGGTCTGGGCCAATCTGAAACCTAGAGGATGAAAGCTAAAAGAAAACGAAATTATCCTTAAACAACATTGTTATATAGTTAAACTGGCTTTATCAATATTCTTAGACATACTCACCCAAAGCAAATGGGATGGTTTGGCTCTGAAGTAAAATAAAGTTCAGAAGATTCAGTGTAAAAGTTCAAAGTAAAAATCCCTCCCAGAATGACATCCCCAAACTTGTGCATTCCATTCAGATTAAATTGTCTCTTTGATGTACAAGAGAAGGGACCTGTTGAAGACATATGAGAGGAGAAAGAGACCAAAAACAAACAAACACAAATTATCAAGTGTGATTCCTTATGAGCTCTCATGACTGCCCTCTAGTCTGGCCCCGCTTTCTGAACAAATTTTTTCTCAAACACAACTTTATATGCGGTATAATGCCATCCCCTTTGCCAATTTAATTTTTTTTTTGCTGTATGTATTGAGACTAGACTGACTTTTTGGGGAGGGAACTGGACTGCATTACCATAGAAACATTACAGAATGACTGAATAATATATGTAATTAAAGCAACAATTCTAAACATACAACAATTCTACTGCTTCGTTGATGAAATGGCTTTAACTTGACTGAGGCTTTTTTAGATATCTTGCAAACTTTCATTTCACGTGGTATTTTTTTGTGCACATGAATAATAATTTTTTAATTATACAATTTTACATTACATTTTTCATTTCAATTAAATTTTATTTGTATAGCCCCTAATAACCATTACAGTCTCAAAGGGCTTAACAGGCCAAATATTTATGGCACAACATTCCGACAAAGCCATAAATCCAGACTCAACTTATAACAGTAAAAAAAAAAGAAGCACATCATGGGATATTTAGTTTGGAACTGTCTTCTGCTAAGTATTTTGTGATAAACTGAGAGAGTTGTATTAATGTTAATTGAATAATAAATGTAAATATTCTTTAACGTATGCTTATTTTGCCACCCTGCATAAGAAATTCTGTGACATTTACCAACACAACAGTGTCACCCCATATAGCGAAATGTTACGATTGATTACTAAGTAACGACAACATTTCTATGTTCCTATTCTTCCAAAAACGGAGGTGGTCATTGCAAAGTGACTTCTCGATGTACAAGCCCTGTATATTACCTTGTGTTGTTGTCTTAAATGTTTGAAAAATCTGTTTTCATAATGCAAAAAGTACTTTTGTACATGCAACTCGTCAGACTTCCCTTATACTTGGGTAGTGTCTGCCCTGATATTGACAACCAATTGTACATAGATATCCCACATGTATACGCATTTCAGAGGTAGTCCCCTGAATAAAAATGAAACATTTAATGGACAAAGGAAGTGTATTATCTTTCATTGTTGTATTTATTTTATTTTGTTTGGTTTGGGAGTGGATTCCGGAGACGGTGACTGAATCAGTAAATGACTTGGACTGTAAGAGAGTCAATATCTTTTGGAGTCTATATAAACTTGTAAAATCTGTTGTAGGAGGCACCTAATTTTTATCAAATAGGCCTGTGTAGAAAAAGGATGAGGAGTTCTGTTATTGTTTTGTTTGGGTAACATACCTTTTTAGATATTGTACCAGTTGATCATCCACACACCACTGAGGCATGTGGTTTTACTGGGCTTCTCATGCACAAAGACACAGGTAGATATGTAGAAAACCGGTTTATTGCAGAGTTTGAAGGTTTGTTGCATGCAGAGCAGGATTTGAATACTGACATGCCAGATCTATCTCCCTGAGTGTGTGTGTTAATGGCTGGTTTATCCTGTGTGCCTTGATTGCCCAAAGCACCACAGGTGTGCAGCCTCATCCATCCCCAGAGGTTAATTAGTCCGTCTCAGCCGTCAGCTGAGGCTGTTTTGTTTTGTTTACGCCCCTCTAAAAATATATCTGCAAATACTTCAACGTCTAACATGGTAGCATAATTAACAAAAACAATTGGACACTTAACAGTGTTAGAAAACCTAAATGAAATAAATTAAAACTCGAACCACCATTGTCCCACAACACCCCAGTCTGACCCCCTCCCCCTCCATCTCTGAGACCGGAAACCTGGGCTGCTGCCATTGCTGGCGGAGGGGACTGGAGGTGCTTTCTGGGTCATAGAGGCCTCATGGGTTACATGAGATATTGCCAGACCAAGCTTAATCAAAAAGTGCATTTGGTTAATTTACGAGTGAATTGTATCAGACATGTATTTAATTTAGACATTGTACTGTGACATGTGTAAAGTAGTGTCCAAACATTTTCAACATCTACAGCCTGGATTGTCATGGCATTCAAAACGTTGGAAGATTTCAGGCCTCTGTTGAAGGACTTGAACCGCAAGCCCTTTATTCCACGCCAATGTGTAGGCAGTAGGGATGTGCCCCCATCACTGGGGCCAACCGGGGACACACGCATCTCGAAGCATTGCCAATGATCCGATACATTAAAGAAACATAGGAAGCAACTACCAATGTGATTCGACACGATTTGAATAAACTCAATGAGATTCAACACAATGCAAAATAAGATGCAAAATAAGATGCTATGCAATGCAATACGATACAGAGTTGGATTTTATTTCTTTGGTTATTTTTAAGCAAACAGAAAATCATAAATTAACCCAAAAAGTTTAATTTTTAGTTCACAATTATTTCACATACTTTTTTTACCTGTAAAGAACACTTGGCCCTTTAACAAAAAGGCCTTTCCGTAGACAAAACAGTAAAACTGGGCCCGGACCTGGTCTTAAACCAGATTTTCTTTCTTGTTCTGTCTCAAGCGACACTTTAATAACACCTTACACATTAATCAGTTAAACAATTTAAGAATGATCTGCATTAACAATGAAGCATAGTGCAATGTACTCCAACTAATGCAAGCAGTGGGATGTGCTTCTTTTTAGCAATGGCGGCTGTTGGTTTTTAATGTGAGGGAGGAAGGACTGCGTGCTTGGTTGCCATTGGACTGCTTGCACTGTTAGTGGCATATGGTGGCATAAGTTTGTGAGACTCAAGTTGTTTCAGGGGTTTTTGGTGAACTACCAAATAGCAGGGAGGGATAATTATGTGAATTGATACAAATCCACTAGTGGCAGCATTGTACTTTGAAAGCTGGTGGGCAGCATGTCTTGGACTACAAGTGCAGAAGGAATGGATGCAAAGCCAATTAGTCAAATCGGACCTACTCTTGATTGGTAAAACTAAAAAAAATCAGGGCCTATCATTGGGCCTATTTTTTTTTTACAATTGTTTTAAGAAAAATGAAGACACAAGACCAAAAGTGATGCCATTTAAAATGCATAATGCTCTGAATCATTCACTAACATTCTTTCCACGATATCAAACTGAATGGTCAGAGTAACAAACAATTAAAAGAACAAGAACATTATTTCAAAACATTGTTTGAGGCAAATGTGGATGTTAATGGATGTTTCAGAATGTGGGTCAAGGTGTTAGGCAAATTAAGATTGAGGGGACTTAATTTATAGATCAAGTCAATCCTTGCTCCACAGCTCGGCAGCGGGCAGCACGGCCGCAGGCTCCGCAGCCCGGCCACGGGTAGCCCTGCCCGGCCGCGGGCTCCGCAGCCCAGCCCTGCCCGGCCGCGGGCTCCACAGGAAATTAATGGGAGTCAATGTAGGCTGAGGGAGGAACGTCCACCCTGAAGTAATTGTCAATAGGCGATAAGGGGTGCTAATGTCCCTTTACCAAGGGAAACGAACATTACATATACAGAGGCATTAAAGTAGTCATATTTAAGGCCGTTAATTAATTACAGTACAGGAAACGTGGGTCGGACTGCCCATCCCAGCGGCAGCCCTTTAGTAGCGAATCACAGTCCGGCAGGGGTGGGGGGCGGCAGTAGCTCAGGATGTAGAGCTCGTTGACTGGCAACCCGAAGGTTGCTAGCTCAATCCTCGGCTGGGATCCCCGGCTCCTACCATCCCCGAAATGCTCACAGAATGCAAAATGCAAAATGAGGCATGTACACGAAGTTCAGATTTCTTTTACCTATCGGCAACAAATTTTGGCACCAAATCTTTTGGAGACTGAAATATGTATGTATACCCCAAATTTGACAACTTTTGACCAGTCCTCCGTGGAGATGTAGGCATTACCAATCCGGAATAATAATAATACCCAAACCCTAGATTAACAATATGTATCCACAGATACACTGAGAATACCTAATTAGGCTTGCTTAAGCTGGTAGAAAAAAGAAGAGGTCTCATCACTCTGTGGAAAACAAGATTTATTCTCTTTTAACATACATGTTGATAAGTCAAACTAATACAGATCAACAAAATAACTGTGGTTGTAATTTGAGATCTGTAATGATTTCAAACTACAATTGAAAATGAACTTTAAATAGAAGGTAGGTAGTGTAGTAATTCTACTCATCAACTAATTATTTTCTTTTTAAAGGATTGCCAGATACCATGTTTTTATGATATTGGTTTTCCTCGCCCCATTAAAGCTTTTTTTGTGTTTTTCTCAGGCTTCAGGATTATTATGTAACACTTTGGTCCAAATAGGGCCAGTAACAGCCCAAAACTGGAAGCTAGAATGGCAAACACCTCTACAGCATCTGCATATTTTGCAGGAGAGTTGATATAAGCTGGGATGAAGGCTACCCAAACAGCACAGAAGACCAACATGCTGAAGGTGATAAACTTGGCCTCATTGAAGTTATCTGGTAGATTCCGGGCCAAGAAAGCAATTAAGAAACTTAGAATAGCCAGTAAGCCGATATATCCTAGTAAAACTCCAAATCCAACTGTCGATCCCACTAAACACTCGACTATTATCTTGTCTTTGTAGTACTGTGTGTTTTTATGAGGTGTTGGTGAGGACGACATAATCCAGGTTGTACATATTGCTGCTTGTATTGAAGTAAGAAATACAACAGTCCCTCTCTGTTGCATTACCCCAAACCACTTCAGACTACCACCACCACCTGGTTTGGAGGCCTTGAATACCGCCAGAACAACCATGGTCTTCACAAGGATACACGAAATACACAGCACAAAGCTGATCCCAAAGGCTGCTTGCCGCAACTGACAAGTCGACAGCCTTGGGTGACCAATGAAAAGCAAGGAGCACATGAAGCATAATTTGAGTGACAGCAGAATGAGGAAACTGAGCTCTGAGTTGTTGGCCCTAACTACTGGCGTGGTCCGATGATTGATGAAGATTCCCAAAACAATTAAACATAAAAGTGCACCACATAATGAAGCAGTTGTCAAGGAGATGCCCAGGGGTTCCATATACGAAAGAAACTCGATGATTTTGGGTTCGCAGTGATCACGTTGGGGGTTGGACCAAAACTCCTCTGGACAGCTGGTACATTGTGTTGAATCTAACATAAAATAACAAAAGTAGTTTTAGTCTTTGCGTTTGACAATATATGTGCAATTGATTTGCAGTAAAGAAATACATTTATTGCAAACAAACCTGTCTCATTGCTTATTTTTCCTTCTGAACAAGGAATGCAGTCGAAGCAGCAGACAGGTTCACCTTTCTTTATGGCCATGCGAGTGCCAGGGGGACAGCTCTCACTACACACTGACTTGGGAGGCTAAGGGAGGAACAAGTTGATTGCATTTAAAAATATTCCACCTTTCATACTATGACAAATTCAACTTGTCAAGGATAATAGATAGATTGTCAGCAGACCTTTTTAGATTCAAAATTCCAAAAGATTTGGTCATCCTTAAGGATAAGATCATCTATTTCTGAAGCCAATTCTTTGACCTCACCCACATTTTTAACCTCTGTGCTTCCATCTGAGAGCCACATCCAGTTCATCACATCGTAGATTGGTAAAACATCCCCACTTTCATCAAATGAGACTTGATCACCAAAATCTGTTGTGAAATTGACCTTTTGCATGTAATATATAAGCTGTATGGTAGGAATGAGGAGTAAATAGTGAAAAAAAGTATGTTTTACTATTGAGTTCTCAAATGAACATTATTTAAAATCATGGGAAAATGTCAATTCATTTTCATTATTGAATTTAATGAAAACAGACCTGCCATGGCTCTAGTCCCTGTAAACGGGCACAGCTTTGACCTTTGAAAGGCCCACTCCCTGGAACACACTGCAGAAGGTCATGTAGGGCATGTGCCAGGGCATATACTGCCTTGTACACATTGTACTCTGGCCTGAGGTTGGACAGTTCGAGGTATTCAGTGTCTACATTCCTTAGAATCTCATTCCCTGTACACAGTCTTTCCTGAGTCTGCCCTTCAAACTCCATTCCAGGAGATACAAACTTGCACTGAAATATGTGCTCCCAAAACTGCTTCACCTAATGAAGGGGAATTTATGATAAGGGGGATCATAAACAAACATAAGAATCATTTATTGGTCACACATACATTTAAAAGTATTCCTACAAGATATTTGATTCTGAATATATCTAAAATGAAACCCGTACTAAATTGTTGTCCTGGGTGCTGAGTGTGTCATTGTCAGGGCGTATTCTCAGAAGGAATTCCCTGAGGCCTGGTATCTCTCCCCGGCGGATGGCAATGCCCAGAGTGCCTGCAAGAAAAGGCATGTAGCTGGGGGTCTGTAGATTAATGGCTGTAGCCCAGGCTTCACTGGCCATCCACTGTAGGCCCGTAACATTCTGCTTCACCACCTGTGGATTGGAATGTATATATTTTTTTAAAAAGTAAACAAAGTGATTCATCTGCTGCAACATATTTTTGCTTTTCACTTTAAATTGCATTTACTTAAAAGACACCTAAAATGTTCATTGTTTTTTGAAAATATCTAACCTCTTCCAGTAGATTAAGCATGTGGTTTTCATATGCAAATACAATAACCACACGGGATGTGGATTTCTTCATTATGCCAACAATCCTTTGCAGCTGATCTAAATCGTTTCTCTTAGGCAGAGCCTCTAAATAAGCAAGACAGCCTCTCCCAGACTCGGCCAGGTCTGACTGGAAGGATCGGGCCACGTTGAGTCCGTAGTCGTCATCACTGATTAACAGGCCTAACCAAGTCCATTTAAACCGTCTGACAATTTGGAGCATAGCTCGCACCTGGTTGAATGAAAAATACAATTTAGAAATTTAAAATAAAATAAAAATTGCGGAACATTTCCCTACATATTCCCTGGGGTAAGGAATGTGCTCTACCTGAAATGCATCACTTGGAATAGTTCTAAAGAAGGATGGGTACTGCCTCCTGTCACTCAGACAGGAACAAGTGGAATAATAACTCACCTGTCCAATGTAAAGGTAGAAACAATTGTTACGATTTATCTGCCTGAATTTCTTTCGAATTGGCCTTTGACTTTATTCTTCTTGATAAGTAATTTTAAACGTAATGGCAATCATCAACCAAAAACCTTGTCTGTTTAAAAATGAGGTCACAACTTACCATTGGAACCCTGTACAAGCTTACTAAGTTAGAAATAGCAATAGTACGTGTTGAGGAAGAATCTCCCACAATTCCTAGCACAGGAGGATATCCATAACAGCTCTCATTTAATTGAAAATGCTCTCCGCTGCCACTGGTCATAGACAGAGCTGCACTCAATGAGTTCCATAGGTTTCCACAGCTATCATATAGATTGTATCCCAACGATATATTGGGAAGCAGCATGGAGTTTCTGTTAATTTCCTCAACAGCAAAGGCCATGGTCTGGGCCTGTCTGAAACCTAGAGGATGAAAGCTAAAAAAAAATAGGAAATTATTCATAAACAACATTGTTATATAGTTAAAATGGCTTCGTCAACACATTCTTAGACACTCACCCGAAGCAAATGGGATGGTTTGGCTTTGAAGTAAAATAAAGTTCAGAAGATTCAGTGAAAAAGTTAAAAGTAAAGATCCCTCCCAGAATGACATCCCCAAACTTGTGCATTCCATTCAGATTAAATTGTCTCTTTGATATACAAGAGAAGGGACCTTTTGAAGACATATGAGAGGAGAAAGAGACCAAAAACAAACAAACACAAATTATCAAGTGTGATTCCTTATGGGCTCTCATGACTGCCTTCTAGTCTGACCACGCTTTCTGAACTAAATTATTTCTCAAACACAATTTTATATGCGGTATAATGCCATCCCCTTTGCTAATTTACTCTTTTTTTTATTGCTGTATGTATCTAGACTAGACAGACTTTTGGGGGAGGGAACTAGAGTACATTACCATAGTAACATTAAAGTAATAAGAAAGAATTAAAATAACAATTCTAAACATCCGAAAATTCTACTGCTTCGTTGATGAAATGGCTTTTACTTTACAGAGGCTGTTTTAGATCTTGTCGTGTGTTATCTTTTTGTGCACATGTATAATGTTTTATTGATGATGCAATTTTACATTCCGAAAAAGCCATAAATCTAGAGCCACTCAGAAACTTATAACAGTAAAAAAATCATGAGATATTTAGTTTGGGAGTGTCTTCTTTTGAGTATTTTGTGATGAACTGAGAGAGTTCTATTAATGTTAAATGAAACATTTAAGTGACAGAGGAAGTGAATCTTACATTGTTATAGTTATTTTATTTTGTTTGGTTAGGGAGTGGATTCCAGAGATTACTGAATCATTAAATGACTTAGACTGTAAGAGAGTCAATATCTTTTGGAGTCTATATAAACTTGTAAAAGCTGACGTAGGAGCCACCTCATTTTTATCAAATAGGCCTGTGTAGAAAAAGGATGAGGAGTTCTGTTATTGTCCTTTTTGGATATTGTACCAGTTGACCATGCACACGCCACTGAGGCGTCTGGCTTTACTGGGCTTCTCATATACAAAGACACAGGTAGATATGTAGAAAACCGGATTAGCTCAGGAGGTAGAGCAGTTGTCCTGTAACCGAAAGGTTGTTAGTTCAATCCCCAGCTCCTCCTAGCTGAATGTTGATGTGTCCCTGAGCAAGACACTTACTAACTGCTAACTGCTCCTGACGAGTTGTTGCCTTGCATGGTTTACTCTGTGTCAATGTGTGTATTAAAATGATATAAGTCGCTTTGGATAAAAGCGTCTGCTAAATGTCTGCTAAATGCCCTATTTGTAATTGTATTACAGAGTTGAAAGGTTTGTAGCATGCAGAGCAGTTGTTGAATACTGACATGCCAGGGCCTCGTTTCCCGATCACGATGGATCTTCGCTCGTACGATCATTCTCACGATGGATCGTGCGGATCGTGAATTTCTTTGGAGCGTTTCCTGAAACTCCTCTTAACAGGAATGCGCTTTCACTGCACTCACGACGTTCGTAGGATTGTAACTGTCTGCTGACACGGTGCTGAAATGGGCCCCGTACTGAGGGAGACGCAGGAAAATGGGGTTGAAAAGCGTTATATCTCCCCATCAAGGCCAACAGCAGAGTAGCCTTCAAAACAAATAGACTGCAATCATTTTAATGCTAAAGATATTAAAACACAATTGATTAGGCCTAGGCCGACATATATATCGATCCTAATCCTGATTGCATGTGCGTAATTTTTTTCACGCCATTTTCCCCCCTTCGATATTACAAAAATCAAAATAAGCTTGTGTGACAACTAGGTGTTGATTTCTGAAACATGCTTTGCGCAGCAAAGAGAGCCGACTTTATCTGATTCCGCATAAGGTTTCATTGATGGGCGCGCACTCTCTAGTCTAGAATATTTGTTGACTAAAAATGCAACGCTCCATTCATTCATTATCATTCAAACGCAGAGGCTAGGCATTGACGCACGGCTATTGCTGACCCGATTAGGAGAGCTTGGTCTAGATCCTGCCCATATTGTTTGGCAGGAGGATGTAGGCTATAGGTCTTTTTACGCCGCCAAGCCGGTTCGGTCGCAGCTTGGCAATTTCACCTTATCTCAAGTTTACTGTGTAGAACCGTGGGGGTCAACCCCCGGTCGTCACGGCACTGGCTTTCTTGGTTCACTGGAGAAGGCGGGACTACGCACGGAGTCTAGACCTCTTTAGAATAATTTGTAGTATTGCATACTCCAGAATGTTTACATTTTTCTATGAATGAAGACACCCGCATGCAATAATGAGTTCACGGCTGAGTGTAGACTACAAACTCGATTAACTATGGTCAGGGATGTTCATTACTGTCTAGACACAGTCCAATAAATAGTGAACTTCATCACAGCCTCACCGAAGCGCCTTCAGTGCTTAATGCAAACAATCGCAACAAAAAACGCCTGCAGAAATTATCCGACACCCGCTGGTCTCAGCATGATTCATGTCTACAGTAGCCTGTCTTCTGTCATTGATCAATATGAGGACATTTTAACCACGATGGTTGAATTAAAATCAGAGGGAGACAGCAAGTGAAGCTCGAAAGCGACCTCCCACACAAGGGCAATGGAATCATTTGATTTTATTATATGCCTTGTGACGTGGCGTTTGATCGGTACATTTCGGCTGCGCATGTATTTTTGGAATTTTAATTGCTGCAATAAATTATGTTGTTGTTGACTTCTAACATGTCTCTATCTTTGCTGTTTAAATCTAACAGCAGTCTATGAGTAATATATTGGCAGTAACCACTGTTTTTGGGTGCGAAATTGTGCCAGCTGGGCATTCCGTGGTATTGGATGGGTTTTAATAAAATCCATCCAATACACGGAATGTCTGCTGGTGACGCCACTGAGGCTATAGTAGGCTAACGATGCTCTTAGGCCCCGTTTACACAAAGGGAAAACGCAGATATTTCCATGCGGTTTGGCCTCTCATTTACACGAAAACGCAGTTTTTATCACAGAAAACTATCATTTCTAAAAACTCCGGCCAAAGTGGAGATTTCTGAAAACGCTGGTTATGCATCGTCGTGTCAACGGGTAGATTTAGGTTCTGAAGCGTCACATTATGCGCCAGGAAATGCCTAACGTCATATGAGCTCCCTATGTTTACAGTTTGTTTGTTACAGGAAGACGCTCGTGTTATTCGTTGTTGTTGATTCTGAGGATTCTGATTGGCTTGCATGGCTTTATCGTTCTCCCTACACTGCCGCCCATAGGTTTGACATAGTTATAATGGCGCTCTACGGCGTATTTATGCGTTTTGATGTAAACGACAACTTTTTCGAAAACGATGTTGTGTGCACAATGTTATTTTTGAAAACGGAGGGGGGGAAATATTTGTTTCTATAAATACCCTGCTACGTATAAACGTGGCCTTAGCATTCTACGAGTACCCCTGGAGTCCTTGTTTGCTATGAGCGTTTTCACGACGTTCGTTACCAACAATGCTTTCGGAAAACGGTGTGAAAACTGTACGATGCTCGTACAACGCACTTCACGATCCACTTAGGCTAACGATGCTTTCAGGAAACTGGGCCCAGGGCCCCGTTTCCCGATAACGATGGATCCACGCTCGTACGATCATTCTCACGATGGATCTTGCGATCCATCGTCAATTTCTTTGGAGCGTTTCCCGAAACTCCTCTTAACGTGAACGCGCATTCGCTGCACTCACGACGTCGTAGGATTGTAACTGTCTACTGACACGGTGCTGAAATGGGCTCCGTAGGAGGGGGAGACGCAGGAATGTCGCAGGAAAATTGTGTTAAAAAGGGTTAAAAAAATATATCCCCATCAAGGACAACAGCAGAGTAGCCTACGAAAAAAATAGACTGCAATTATATGAATGCTAAAGACATTAAAACACAATTGATTAGGCTTAAACCGACATATATCAGTCCTAATCCTGAATGCACTGTGCGTTTCACGGCATTTTCCCCCCTTAAATAATTCCTCTTCACACCTGTGAATAACCCGGGAGACGTCCATGATGAGGAATACAACGAAGCCCACCGTCTAGCCCGGTGCATCGTTGAGCGCACGATCGGGAGGTGGAAGTTGCGCTTTAGATGCCTTCACAAGTCAGGCGGAGGGCTCCAGTTTTCTCCGGCCAAGTCATGCGCCGTGATATGTGTGACGGCTATGTTGCACAACATTGCAGCTAAGGCTGGGGTGGCATTGCTTGAACCGGAGGACGTTGAGGATGATGACGATGAGGAAGATCGGTGTGAGGACGGCCTCCCTCATAACTACGCGGCTGGTTTTCATGCGCGTCGAATAGTGATTGAGACTTTTTTTTAACCCCCTCCACCCTCCCTCATGTCACTAAACATTCCCGTCAACGTGACCAATCCCCACCATATCCCAGCATTTTGCCTGCTCCTTTGCTTGTTTTTTATAAAAAAAAATATTTCTTTATTTTTTATTTTTTTTCATTTATTTTATTTTGTTTAATTTAATTTAATTTTTACATTATTTTATGCTACGTTTTATGAGTAGCCTATGTCAGTCTGCACAAATCCCCCCACTCTCTCTCACACATTTTGAGTGCCCTGCCTGCGCAAACATTTTCTGGACTGTCCCGTTTTATTTTGGCCATTTTAACATCTTTATTAATAAATTAATTAATAATCTTTATTAATTACCAAACTAAGAACATAAAGGCGCAATGCGTTTTAATAAAACGCATCCAATATACGGAATGTCCGATGGTGACGCCACTGAGGCTATAGCTGACAATGCTCTTAGCGTCCTACGAGTACCTACGAGCACCCCTGGAGTACTCGTTAGCTACGAGCGTTTTCAAGACGTTCGTTCCCTACGATGCTTTCGGGAAACGCGGTGAAAACTCTACGATGCCCTTTCGACGCACTTCACGATCCACTTAGGCTAACGACGCTTTCGGGAAACGGGGCCCAGATCTATTTTCCTGAGTGTGTGTGTTAATGGCTGGTTTATCCTGTGTGCCTTGATTGCCCAAAGCACCACAGCTGTGCAGCCTCAGCCATCCCCAGAGGTTAATTAGTCCGTCTCAGGCCAGCTGACACTTTTTAAACCAATCCACACACACTCAATATACCCCCTTCTAAAAAATATATCCAAATGCTTGAACTCCTAACATGTTACCATAATTACCAAAAACAAACGGTACACTTAACGGTATTGCAAAACCTAAAATAAAGAAATTAAAACTCAAACCACCATTGTCC
Organism: Gadus macrocephalus; assembly: GCF_031168955.1. NCBI lineage: Eukaryota > Metazoa > Chordata > Actinopteri > Gadiformes > Gadidae > Gadus > Gadus macrocephalus. The sequence goes on along the minus strand of NC_082397.1, from coordinate 10,046,925 downwards.
CACAACACCCCAGTTTGACCCCCTCCCCCTCCATCTCTGAGACCGGAAACCTGGGCTGCTGCCATTGTTGGCGGAGGGGACTGGAGGTGCTTTCTGTGTTCCTTCTGGGTCATAGAGGCCTCATGGGTTACATGAGATATTGCCAGACCAAGCTTAATCAAAAAGTGCATCTGACTCTTACGAGTGAAATGTATCAGACACATGTATTGAATTTAGAGATTGAACTGTAACATGTGTAAAGTAGTGTCCAAACATTTTCAACATCTACAGCCTGGATTGTCATGGCATTCAAAACGTTGGAAGATTTCAGGATTCTGTTGAAGGACTTGAACCGCAAGCCCTTTATTCCACGCCAAAGGGTAGGCAGTAGGGATGTGCACCCATCACTGGGGCCAACGGGGGACATGCATGCGCATCTCGATGCATTGCCAATGATTCGATTCATTAAAGAAACATTGGTAGTGTCGAATAGCTACCAATGTGATTCGACACGATTTGAATAAACTCAATGTGATTCAACACGATGCAAGATAAGATGCTATACAACTCAATACGGTACTGAGTTGGATTTTATTTATTTGGTTATTTTTAAGCAAACAGCAAATCATAAATTAACAAAAAAATCTTAATTATTTCACATATTTCTACCTCTAAAGAACATGTGGCCCTTTAACAAAAAGGCCTTTCCGTAGACAAGACAGTAAAAACTTGGCCCGGACCTGGCCTTAAACCAGATCTTCTTTCTTGTTTCCTGCGACACTTTTATAACACCTTACACATTTAATAGTTAAACAATTTAAGAATGATCAGCATTAACAATGTAGAATAGTGCAATGTACTCTTATCTAATGCAATCAGAGCAATATGCTTATTTTTAGGTAGGTTAACTCAGCAATAAGCCAGAAGCAGGAGCCCTGTTTCCATATGAACAGTACAAAATAAAAAACGTTCACATACTTTTTTTGTATACATATAAATATATGTATGTTTATCTATACATTTATATCTATGTCTGTCCGTCTGTCTGTCTGTCTGTGTATATATACATGTATATATATTTTTAGATTGATATATATGTGTATATATGTGTACAAATAACAAGCGACTAAACAAATGAATCCCATTTGCCATTATCTCGGATCCAGAACTTTGTTTAGACGCTGGCGTCTGGACTGAATGTTGTAGCTTGTATACACATCGGCAACAGCAAAAGTTAAGTTTGTGTGCTTCAGATGTCATATTTTAATTAGGACTCCAATACGATCAGCTGCCACTGCTCATTCCTGTTAATTTGTTTTCAGTGTTACATTGATATGCACGGTAGTGAAGAAACGGGGGGCTTGGATCTCAGGGCTCTTGCCAGTTTCTAAAGATACATAAAGAAAAACAGGTAGTCACACAAGGTATTCAGAGTCCGGCAGGGGTGGGGGGTGGCAGTAGCTCAGGAGGTAGAGTGGGTTGACTGGTAACCTGAAGGTTGCTAGCTTGATCCCCGGCTCCTCCTAGCTGAGTGGCAAAAGTGTCCCTGAGCAAGACACCTCACCCTGACTGCTCCCAACGAGCTGGCTGTCGCCCTGCGTGGCTGACTCCACCGTCGGTGTGTGAATGTGTGAATGAATGGTTGTACGTTGCTTTCGATAAAAGCGTCAGCAAAATCTTATAAATGGTATTTACTCACACGTGCACACACACACACAAAAGCACACACACATACATACAGAGAGACAGGCACACACAGAGATAGAGAGAGGCACACCAACTATGTACACATGTTAAGGGAGGGGTCCTCTATGTTCCTGGAAAGTTTCAAGTTCCTGCATCCCTCTTACACGGACTTGCGATGATGGAAAAGGAGCATTAGCACTTAGTTGAGCATTTTATCAAATTATTCACATTGGCGCTGTGACCTCAGTCTTTGAGCTATCGGCACACACTTTGTATACACCTGGTCAGGATCATGGCCTCTCTCTTGCTAAATCTGTACCATTTCCCAGATCATCAGACAAGTCCATAGATCCTGGATATTAAAACTGTGAGTAATTTCATGCTTTAGTTCTGAAGGATTAGACAACATTTTCGCAAAATGTAAAATGCGGCATGTACATGAAGTTTAGATTTTTTTTACCAATCTGCAACAAATTTTGGCACCAAACCTTTTGGAGACACAAATATGTAAATATACCCCACATTTGAAAACTGTTGACCAGTCCAAAGTAGAGATATAGACATTACCAATCCGGAATAATAATACCCAAACCCTAGAATAACAATATGTAATCACATATACACATATATGGTCTCATCACAATGTTGAAAACAAGATTTATTGTTTTTGAACATACATGTTGATTAGTCAAACTAATAATACAGATCAATAAAATAAGTGGCTATAATTTGAGATCTGAAATGATTTTAAACTGCAATTTAAAATGAAGTTATAATAGAAAGTAGGTAATGTAGTAATCTTTTAAAAGGGTTGCCAGATAACCATGTTTTTATGATATTGGTGTTCCTCGCCCCATTAAAGCTTTTCTTGTGTTTTTCTCAGGCTTCAGGATTATTATGTAACACTTCGGTCCAAATAGGGCCAGTAATAGCCCAAAACTGGAAGCTAGAATGGCAAAAACCTCTACAGCATCTGCATATTTTCCAGGAGAGTTGATATAAGCTGGGATGAAGGCTATCCAAACAGCACAGAAGACCAACATGCTGAATGTGATAAACTTTGCCTCATTGAAGTTATCTGGTAGATTCCGGGCCAAGAAAGCAAGTAAGAAACTTAGAATAGCTAGTAATCCAATATATCCTAGTAAAACTCCAAATCCAACAGTCGATCCCACTACGCACTCGACTATTATCTTGTCTTTGTAGTACTGTGTGTTTTTATGAGGTGTTGGTGAGGACGACATTAGCCAGGTTGTACATATTACTGCTTGTATTAAAGTAAGAAATAAAACAGTCCCCCTCTGTTGCATTACCCCGAACCACTTCAGACTATTGCCCCCTCCTGGTTTGGAGGCCTTGAAAACTGCCAGAACTACCATGGTCTTCACCAGGATACACGAGACACACAGCACAAAGCTGATTCCAAAGGCTGCTTGCCGCAACTGGCATGTCGACAGCCTTGGGTGGCCAATGAAAAGCAAGGAGCACATGAAGCATAGTTTGAGTGACAGCAGAATGAGGAAGCTGAGCTCTGAGTTGTTGGCCCTAACTACTGGCGTGGTCCGATGATGGATGAAGATTCCAAAAACAATTGTGCATAAAAGTGTGCCAGATAATGAAGCAGTGGTCAAGGAGATGCCCAGGGGTTCCATATAGGAAAGAAACTCGATGATTTTGGGTTCGCAGTGATCACGTTGGGGGTTGGACCAAAACTCCTCTGGACAGCTGGTACATTGTGTTGAATCTAACCGGAAATAATTAAAATAGTTGTGTTACTTGCCTCCCACAATATACGTACAATAAATGTGCAGTGTAGAAATGTATTTGTGCAAACAAACCTGTCTTATTGCTAAATTGTCCTTCTGAACAAGGAATGCAGTCGAAGCAGCAGACAGGTTCCCCGTTCTTTCTGGCCAGGCGTGTGCCTGCGGGACAGCTCTCACTACAGACTGACTTGGGAGGCTAATGGGGGAACAAGTTGATATGATGAAAATATTTAACTTTTCATTCAATGATATATCAAACATGTCAGGGACTTAAGGATGATTGAAAGCAGACCTTTTTAGATTCAAAATTCCAAAAGATGTGCTTTTCCTGAAGGATAAGATTATCAAGTCTTGAAGCCAATTCATTGACCTCTCCCACATTTCTGACCTCTGTGGTTCCATCTGAGAGCCACATCCAGTTCATCACATCGTAGATTGGTAAAACATCCCCACTTTCATCAAATGAGACTTGATCACCAAAATCTGTTGTGAAATTGACCCTTTGCAAGTAATTTAACAGCTGTTTTGTGGGAAACACGAGTAAAGAGTGAGAAAATCTACGTTGTGCTATTGAGTTGTCACAACGACAATATGTTAAATAAGGGTAACATGATGTCATTTTTATTTCATTATGGAATTTAATTGAAAACAGACCTGCCATGGCTCTAGTCCCTGTAAACGGGCACAGCTTTGCTCTTTGAAAGGCCCACTTCCTGGAACACACTGCAGAATGTCATGTAGGGCATGTGCCAGGGCATATACTGCCTTGTACACATTGTACTCTGGCCTGAGGTTAGACAGATCCAGGAAATCCGTCTCTCTATTCTTTAAAATCTCATTCCCTGTACAAAGTTTTCCCTGGGTCTTCACATCAAACTCCATATCAGGGGTCATAAACTTGCAGTGAAATACGTGCTCCCAAAACTGCTTCACCTAAATGAAGGGGAATTCATGATAAGGGGATTCATAATCAAACATAAGTATCATGCATAGGTCACATATATATTTAAAAGTATTCATGCAAGATATTTGTTTGTGATTCTTAATCGGTGTGTAAGGTGAAACCCGCACTAAATTGTTGTCCTGGTTGCTGAGTGTGTCCTTGTCAGGGCGTATTCTCAGAAGGAATTCCCTGAGGCCTGGTATCTCTCCCCGGCGGATGGCAATGCCCAGAGTGCCTGCAAGAAAAGGCATGTAGCTGGGGGTCTGAAGAACAACGGCTGTAGTCCAGGCTTCACTGGCCATCCATTGTAGGCCCGTAACATTCTGCCTTACCACCTGTGGATTTTAATGCATTAAGTATATCAGGTTTAAACACCTGTAATGCAACTACTGTAAAAATGTCACAGTCATATTTGAATGATTTGCTTACAGAAAAAAAAAAAAAATCTCACTACACCCCTCTCAATAACACAAATCACTAACCTCTTCCATGAGTTTAAGCATGTTGCTTGCATGTGCAAAAGCAATAACCACACGGGATGTGGATTTCTTCATTATGCCAACAATCCTTTGCAGATCATCTACATCATTACTCTTAGGCAGAGCCTCTAGATAAGCCAGACAGCCTCCCCCAGAGAGGGCCAGGTCTGACTGGAAGGATCGGGCAACGTTGAGTCCGTAGTCATCATCACTGACTAACAGGCCTAACCAAGTCCACTTAAACCGCCTCAGAATTTGGAGCATAGCTCGCACCTGGTTGAATACAAAAAATATGTATAGCTTGTAGAGCATGTATTCTCAATAATTTTCACATGTTTCAATATCTAATTCCCATTTCAAAGCTTTGAGTTGCATGCAGATTATTTATGATGCTTCATGGATACAAAAATCGGTAAGGAATGCACTCTACCTGAAATGCATCACTTGGAATAGTTCTAAAGAAAGATGGGAACTGCCTCCTGTCACTCAGACAGGAACATGTGGAATAATAACTCACCTGTCCCATGTAAAGATAGAAACAATTGTTATCATTTATCTGTCTAAATTACATTAGAATTTATTTGGCTTTGGCATTTGACTTAATTATCTTTGATTAATCATTTTAAACGTAATGGCAACCATCAACCAGAATTCTTGTCTGTTCATAAATTAGGTTACAACTTACCATTGGTACCCTATACAAGCTTACTATGCTAGAAATAGCAATAGTACGTGTTGAGGAAGAATCTCCCACAATTCCTAGCACAGGAGGATAACCGTAACAGGTCTCATTTAATTGAAATGGCTCTCCGCTGCCACTGGTCATAGACAGAGCTGCACTCAATGCATTCCATAGGTTTCCACAGCTATCATATAGATTGTATCCCAATGATATATTAGGAAGAAGTTTGGAGTTTCTGTTAATTTCGTCAACAGCAAATGCCATGGTCTGGGCTTGTCTGAAACCTACATGACTAAATCTAATAAACAAATTTATTATGCATTGCAACATTGTTATATTATTAAAATGCCTTGATCAACACAATATTAGACATACTCACCCAAAGCAAATGGGATCGTTTGGCTCTGAAGTAAAATACAGATCAGAAGATGCAGTGTAAAAGTTACAACTAAAGATCCCTCCCAGAATAACATCCCCAGACTTTTGCATTCCATTCAGATTAAATTGTCTCTTTGATGTACAAGAGAATGGACCTGTTGAGGACATCTGAGAGGAGAAGGAGACTAAAAATAAACATACACAAATTAGCAAGTGTGATTCTTTATGAGCTCTCATGACTGCCCTCCAATCTGACCCCACCTTTCTTAACTAAATGATTTCTCAAATACATCTTTATATACAGTTTAATGCCATCCCCTTTGCCAATTTACTTTTTTTTTTTTTTTTTGCTGTATCTATCAAGGCTATGCAGACATTTTGGGGAGGGAACTGGACTTCATTACCATAATTACATTAAAGAATGGATAACAATTCTGAGCATACAACAATTCTACTGCTTACTTAAGAAAAAAAAGTGGAATATACAGTGTTTTTTATAGGTATCTTGTGAACTCTCATTTCAAGTGCCCTTTTCGCATGAAAAATGCGCACGTTGTAGAAGCCCTTTTGTTCTTTTAAATGTTGGAAAAATAAGAAATCATAATATAAAAGGTAATTACAATAATGTGTTTATTCAACTGGTTTAATCTTATAATTATAGGATGAAGGGAACTTTCTTCCACCACACCTGGTTGGTGTCTGCTCTGAAATTGGCAACCAAGTGTATATAGATCTCCTAGTTTAATATACATCTTTTGATGCACTTATGCAGATCAGTGATGGAACTTTGGGTCATTGGGTGTTTCGGGTCTTTCAACATCATACAGCCTAACCCCGGCGACCCAGCCGGGATTGATCAAGTCCCGACCTGCAGGCCCAGCCATCAACGGAAGTAACAGCTGATCCTCCTCTCAAACCCCTTCACTGCTGTTATTGGGAACTCGTACACAAGCAGGGTCCACAGAATCCGCGGGAGAACACTGCTGGTAAATCCAGGCCTTGATTTACCAGGCAGACCGGACTGGTCTACTGCTGTCAGAAACGCCTCCAGCTCCGATTTGTGGCCATGATAAAGTAGCAAAGGGTAAAATAGTTTAATATACATCTAAGTTATATACATATTTTAAATGCAACCCTACGAATAACAATGGCACATCCTTTGGACATTGAAAGTGGATTATCTTTCATTGTTATTGTTTTGTTTGGTTAAGGAGTGGATCTAGACACATAAAATGTACTGAAGCAGTAAATGACAGACCGTATGACCCTATTGGAGTCAATAAATAAGTTTTTAAAATTCTATGTAGGAGCCAACTCATCTTTATCAAAAAGGCCTATGTAGAAACAGGATTAGTAGTTCTGTTTTTGTTTTATTTGGTGCACATACCTTTTTGGATATTGTTCCAGTTGACCCCCCACACACCACTTAGGCGTGTGGCTTTAATGGGCTTCTCATACGCAAAGACACAAGAAAATATTGTAGGAAAACGGTTTATTAGAGATGGAATGTTTGTTGCAAGCAGAACAGGAATTGAATGCTGACATGCCAGATCTATCTTCCTGAGTATCTGGTAATGGCTGGCTTTTCCTGTGTGCCTTGATTGCCCAAATCACCACAGGTGTGCTACCTCAACCAGCCCCAGAGTCTATTAGCCTTTCTCAAGTCTGGTGAGGCTGTTTGAACCAACCATCATCGACAAACACTCGATATACCCCTCTCCAAAAAATAAATACAAACTCTATGAACTGAACTTTGAACAGGGTACCAATTAGCCTTGTCCTACCAGACTCTCGTACTTCATTTCATTTGTACAGAGAGTCTGTACCTACTCAATTGACAAACGTTAACTCACTTGAAGGCGGGTGTCTGTTGAAGTTTAAAACTATTTGATCTGCCCAGTGCCACTCTGGATCTGCCATAACCAATCGCTAACGTTTGGCCGGGAATCACGTTGCGCACAGGCTGTAAACAAACCAAACACCGTGCGTAAAGATGTCCGTCAACGAGAGCTGACTTTAACGTCATCGTTCTCAGCCACTCCCTCTGTTCGCTGATTGGACCGCCAAAAATCAGGCTTTGAAGGAAGCCATGAATATACCTTAGGTCTCGTTTACACGAGGACGCTTGCGGGTAAAAACGACCAAATATTTTATCGGAAGTGCCTTTCGTTTAGACGGTGACGGCGTTTTTGGGACATGAAAACGCATAGATCTGAAACCACCCTCCAGAGTGGAAAAGTTGAATCCGCTCCGCCGTAGTGTTTCTGTCTACACTGCCAAGACGCAAAACACTGCTCAGATCTGCTCACGTCGCGTACGCGTTTACGTCACATACATGTGCCAGTACAAGGAAATAAACAAACATGTCAGATTATTTCCATGCGTCGGACCTTCAAGCTGCTCTGGCAGCTCTAACAAGCGTACAGGAGTCTTTCCACGAAATGTACAGGATATGTACAGATAGTATTACTGAACAGAGAAGGATCTTTTTGTTTTTTGCGGCACGGATAAGAGAAGAAGGAAGATTCTACGCATGCGCTCAGACATGGCGGTGTTGTGTGATAGTGTATTACAGCACCACCTAGACGCCTGGCATGCATACCCAATCGAATTCTACACACTTTTGCATCACTGTATGCACGCAGATTTCCTCCCGAAAACGCTTGTCTAAATGCGGAATAAAAAGTGAAGACGCGACGCCACTTTTGTTCAGACACTTCTGTTCAGACCGTCATCGTGTAAAGGTAGCCTTAGACCCAGACTGACTACTGAAGTGAAATGAAAATTGAGTGGAAGTAGGTAGGTGGGTGGTGCCAGGCTAGGTACCAATACCATACCTAACAAGACAACCAGACGCTTAACATTTTTACCGTACCTAAAATAAAAAATAAAAAATCATTGTCCCCAAGACCACCCCATCTGGTGGTTGGTTTATTCTTTTTACTATTTTGCTACGGAAATATTTGTCTAGACTTGATTTGAGAGTGGCCAGATGGCGATTTCAGAAGATTATTTCAACAAATGTATTTCTACAGGGGCTAAACGATTTAGATTTTAAAACCATCAGTCAAAGTGTGTTGGTTTCCGGACTGTACAGTGGAGCTTATAGTAACATTGTCTACTAAAAAAGTTTAGCTTGTGTGTGCGCATCAGATGCCACATTTGAATTAGACCTCCAATACGATCAGCTGCCACAGCTCAGTGCTGTTCCCTTGTTTACAGCGTTCCATTGATATGCATAGGAGTTGAGGAGAGAAGGATTGAGGAGGATTGAGCTGGTAGGGGCGGCTAGGATATCGGGGCTCTTATCAGTCTCTAAAGAATTAAAGAAGAATTAGGCTTGTATAATCTGGTAAAAGTTAAGTGGTTTCGTCACAATGTTAAAGACAAGATTTATTCTCTCTTTTGACGTATATGTTGGACAAACTAATCTATAAAAGTATTGCGGATATTATTATAGATCTGTAATGATTTCAAACTACAATTGAAAATTAGGTTATAATAGAAAGTAGGTATCATAATGACTCTAGTCACTGACTAATCTCTTCTTTCATAAAATACCCAGATAACCCTTTATTACGATCTTGTTGTGCCTCGTCCCATTATAGCTTTTTTGGTGTTTTTCTCAGGCTTCAAGATTATTATGTAACACTTTGGTCCAAATAAGGCCAGTAACAGCCCAAAACTAGAAGCTAAAATGGCAAATACCTCTACAGCATCTGCATATTTTCCAGGAGAGTTTATATAAGCTGGAATGAAGGCTATCCAAACAGCACAGAAGACCAACATGCTGAAGGTGATAAACTTGGCCTCATTGAAGTTATCTGGTAGATTCCGTGCCAAGAAAGCTAGTAAGAAACTGAGAATAGCCAGTAAGCCAATATACCCTAGTAATAATCCAAATCCTACTGTGGACCCCACTACACACTCAACTATAATCTTGTCTTTGTAGTACTGTGTGTTTTTATGAGGAGTTGGTGAGGATGAAATAAGCCATGTTGTACAAATTGCTGCTTGTATTAAAGTCAGAAATACAACAGTGCCTCTCTGTTGCATTACCCCAAACCACTTCAGACTACCGGCACCACCTGGTTTGGAGGCCTTGAATACCGCCAGAACTACCATGGTTTTCACCAGGATACATGAGACACACAGAACAAAGCTGATCCCGAAGGCTGCTTGCCTCAACTGACAAGTTGACAGCCTTGGTTGACCAATGAAAAGCAATGAGCACAAAAAGCAAAGTTTGAGTGACAGCAGAATGAGGAAGCTAAGCTCTGAGTTGTTGGCCCTAACCACTGGTGTGGTACGATGATATGTGAAGATTCCAAAAACAATGGTGCATAAGAGTGTTCCAGATAATGAAGCAGTGGTCAAGGAGATGCCCAGGGGTTCAAAATAGGAAAGAAACTCCATGCTTTTGGGTACACAGTGATCACGTTGGCGATTGGACCAAAACTCCTCTGGACAGCTGGTACATTTTGTTGAGTCTAACAAACAACATGAAGTAATTATAACTGTTTAGTCGTTGAGTTTCACAATATATGTACAATAGATGTGCATTGTAGAAATATATGTGTATCAAACAAACCTTTTTTATTGCTGACTTCTCCTTCTGAACATCGGATGCAGTCGAAGCAGCAGACAGGTTCACCTTTCTTTCTGGCCATGCGGGTGCCAGGGGGACAGCTCTCACTGCACACTGACTTGGGAGGCTGAAAGGGGAACAATGTCACTGCATTCAATTTTTTTCCCCATTTCATGTTATGATAAATAAACATGTCAAGGGCAATAGGTTGATTGTAAGCAGACCTTTTTAGGTTCGAAATTCCAAAAGATTTTGTCTTCGTCAAGATTAAGATTATCGATCTTTGAAGCCAATTCATTGACCTCGCCCACATTTTTAACCTCGGTGCTTCCATCTGAGTGCCACATCCAGTTAATCACATCGTAGATTGGTAAAGCATCCCCACTTTCATCAAACGACACTTGATCACCAAAATATGTAGTGAAATTGACCCTTTGCAATTGATATACAAGCTGGATGGCAAGAAAGAAGGGGTGAAAACATTAACATTGCAGTATTGAGCTCTCAAATCTACGTCATAATAAATAATGAACAATAATAATACTAATACATAATAAATAATAAACATAATAAATCACAGGAAAGAAATTAATGTAATATAATTGTATTGAAAACAGACCTGCCATGGCTCTAGTCCCTGTAAACTGGCACAACTTTGACCTTGGAAAGGCCCACTCCCTGGAACACACTGCAGAATGTCATGTAGGGCATGTGCCAGAGCATAAACTGCCTTGTACACATTATACTCTGACCTGAGGTTAGACAGATCCAGGAATTCAGTCTCTATATTCCTTAGACTCTCATTGCCTGTACATAGTCTTTCTTTAGTCTTGCCTTCAAACTCCATGCCAGGGGTTATAAACTTGCACTGAAATACATGCTCCCAAAACTGCTTCACCTAATAAAGGGGAATTCATGAATAAGGGGGATTCATAAGCAAACATAAGCATCATGAATAGGTCACATATACATTGAAAAGCATTCCTACAAGATATTAGCTTGCGATTCTGAATCGGTGTGTAAGGTGAAACCCGCACTAAATTGTTGTCCTGGCTGCTTTGTCTGTCATTGTCAGGGCGTATTCTCAGTAGGAAGTCCCTGAGTCCTGGTATCTGCCCCCGGCGGATGGCAATGCCCAGAGTGCCTGCAAGAAAAGGCATGTAGCTGGGGGTCTGAAGAACAATTGCCGTAGTCCAGGCTTCACTGGCAATCCACTGTAGGCCTGTCATTTTCTGCCTTACCACCTGTGTTTTGGAAAGTATAAAATGTATCCATTTGTTTTATCTACTGAAACACATTTGTGCTTTTCAATCTTACTTTTGCGAAAATCCCTACTCATAAGAAAAATAACAAACCTCTTCCATGAGATTAAGCATGTTGCTTTGATGTGCAAAAGCAATAACCACACGGGATGTGGATTTCTCCATTATGCCAACAATCCTTTTCAGCACCTCTTCATCTTTTCCCCAAGGCAGAACCTCTAGATAAGCCAGGCAGCCTCCCCCATTCTGGGCCAGGCCTGACTGGAAGGATCGGGCGGCGTGGAGCCCATAGTCGTCATCACTGATCAACAGGCCAAACCAAGTCCAATTAAACCGCCTGAGAATTTGGAGTATAGCTCGTACCTGTGGAAAAGAATAGCCGGTGTAACATCTAGTTGGAACATTCCCTACATGTTTGAATATCTAATACACATCGCAGAGCCATAATATGCATGCAGATATTTGATAATGGTTCATGAAAACTAAAATCGTTGCTGTGGTAAGGAATGTGCTCTACCTGAAAGGCATCACTTGGAATAGTTCTAAAGAAGGATGGGAACAGCCTCCTGTTACTCAGACAGGAACATGTGGCAAAATAACTCACCTGTCCAACGTAAAGAAACAATTGTTATGATCCATCTGCCTGAATTTATTAGAATTGATTTGGTCTTGACTGACTTGACAAATTTCTATTAGTCATTTTAAAAGTAATGCCAATAATCAACCAGAAGCTTTGTCTGATCGGGAAAATGGGTGTCAACTTACCAATGGTAGCCTGTACAAGCTTGCTATACTAGAAATGGCAATAGTACGTGTTGAGGAAGTGTCTCCCACAATCCCTAGCACAGGAGGTTTCCCGTTACAGCTCTCATTTAATTGAAACGGCTCTCCTCTGCCACTGGTCATAGACAGAGCTGCACGTAATGAGATCCCTAGATTGCTACAGCTATCATATAGATGGTATCCTAAAGATATATTAGGAAGCAGCTTGGAGTTTTTATTAATTTCCTCAACAGCAAAGGCCATGGTCTGGGCCTGTCTGAAACCTACAGGATCAAAGCTAAAAAACAGTAATTAAATTATTCAAAATCTTTGTACACAAACAGAATTGTACTTTCTGAATAGTTCAATAGCCTTAATTGACAAAATCCTAGCCATAGCAGAATTTTTTTGTTGAATTTTGCAATCTAAACAACATTGTTACGCTTTCATTTTATAACAGTTAGAATGCCTCAACACTCCTCAGATACTTACCCAAAGCACATGGGATGTTGTGGCCCTGAAGTAAAGAAAAGTTCAGAAGATGCAGTGTACAAATTCATCTTAAAGATCCCTCCTAGAATAACGTCTCCAAACTTGTGCAATCCATTCAGATTAAATTGTCTCTGTGATTTACAATAGAGGGGACCTGTTGAAGACAGATAGGACGAGAAGGAGAACAGAAACAAACCAACACATATGAGCAAGTGCGATTCTTTATGAGCTCTCATGACTGCCCTGTAATCTGAACCAACCCTTCTCAAACTACATTCTTTCTCAAACACAACTTTATAAACAGTCAAATTCCATCCCCCTTGCCAATACATTTTTTTATTTTATTGTTTAGCCTATCAAGACTAGGCACACATTTGGGGGATGGAACTGTATTGCATCACGATAATAACAGCACAAAACACTCAATATTATACATTATTAATGTAACAATTCTAAACATCCAACATTTCTACAGCTTCCTTCATGAAATACCATTGAATTTACAGAGGGTTAGAAAATATCTTGTGTACTTCTACTTTCATTCGGTTGTTTAGCATTAATACAGGTGCATGTGTGTAGGGGGGGGGGGGGGGGGGCGGGTATGTGTATTTCTTGCATGTATAGTGTTTTTTGAACTATAAAATTCAGTGTTTTATCAAAACGTGCGTATTGGCATGGTCGGCTGTGCGCCAATGTGAAATGGCTACATTAATTTTAATCAAACCAAGTTTGATTTGTTACTGCTCTCACTTGTGAATATATCTGCTTAACCAATCACAGAGGCACACACAGCTTTTGGCTGTGATAATAGATATTATATTGATTGATTGTCTTTATTTCTAACATGTAAGCAATAAAAAATACATGATTATTAATCAATTAATGATTATCAATTGATTATTAATAGATGAAATAAAAAATAAAAGAGACAACTAAAAAAAACAAAAGAAGTAAAATTAAAAAAAAAAAATCTGCATGCTCGAAAGATGATGTAGATATCTATGCATAATATGATATTATTTAGATATTGAGCTCCAGGACTCCTGCCGGTTCTGGAATATTAACAGAACACGGCCAAAAGCTGTGTGCGCCTCGCCATTGCGATAGAGACAATGAGCTACGACCATGCGAGCGCCACGTGTGTGTGTGTGTGTGTGAATACACACTCTCTAACGGAAGTGTTGTACACTTCTTTGTTATGTGGATAACCGTTCTGCTGTTGTTCTTATGGCGCATAACACGTCAGGTTCTCTGACGTCTCTGGTATTTCCACAACGAGACACGTAGTGGGGTTTATCTCAGCCATGGTTGAGAAGGAATTGGGGTAAATGAACATTGGCTTTGCCACCCTGAAGTACATGAACCGCGAAATGAAGGAGAAAGGGATTTTTGCCCACGTTTGTTTCCCACAGGAGCCCTGCTGCCCGCTTCCGAGGTGGTGGTTCCTCCCGTCGCAGCGGGGCTCCGGCGGGAGACAATCGCGGGCAACAATCCCTTTCTCCTCGATGTCGCGGTTCAGTCAACTTCAGATTGATGTGGAAGTGGAAGAACTAGAGACGTCGGAGATCCCGATGGAGTCGTTTGAGATTCATAATATCGTCCGGAGGCGCACACAGCTTTTGGCCGTGATAATATATATTATATGATATAGATATCTATGTATAATATGATATTATTTAGATATAGAGCTCCAGGACTCCCGCCAGAGCACCCGGAGTGTTCTAGAATATTTACAGAACACGGCCAAAAGCTGTGTGTGCCTCGCCATTTGTGATACTTCCACTGTAAACAAAAAAAACTGTAAACAGCTTTTTTTGCATTAAAGCTACAGACACCGAAACGGCGCGTTTGGGGGGAAAGCTCAATGTGCGACTGGCTTGTAGTGGCTGTAATTCTGCACCACGACTGAATTTCGGGAACGTCTTCAAATGTGTTAGGGGCCCACTAATATCTAAATTACAGCATCCTTAAAGTAGCATGCCATGGGACCTTTAACACCGCCTCTCGACAGCGTTAATATAATTAGCCTTGTTTTCGTTGTGATATAGAGCATTGACTCACAACTCGCGTTGTAATGTCCTTTGACATTGATTGTGCATTGTTTTTTTTCTCATGACAATTACATAATATCATTGATTTGAAATGGACTTTACACATACAACACGATTTCCGTTTTGCGAAAAGAAGACTTTAATGAAGCAGTGGTCTTTAATCGCACAAAAGTTTATGGCTCTTGCCAGCAAAATATATCCATTTAACTAATCACAACGGGCTATCTTTTTTCCTAGTGACCATAGTGTACACTGTACTAGTCGTAGGATATGGCGGAGGTAACAGCCTAATTATGTTTCTCATCACATAGGGCCCTATCTTGCATCCGGCGCAAGTGACTTAGTCACTGGCGCATGTGTCGTTGCTAGTTTACAACTGGCGCAGAGCGTTCTTTTCCCACCACCGCCACTCGCCGGTAAATTAGGGAATGATCTTGCGCCCCAAGGGGCGGTTCGGCGAAAGGAGGAGGCGTGTTCTGGCGCAAACGAAATTTTGCAGTTTCTGAAAACAATTGCGCCACAGACCAGGAAATACCTGGTTTAAAGTCAGTGGCGCGTGGTTCAGATGCTATTTTAAGGGCACATGCATACATGCGCATGCGATGCATACGGATTGCTTGTGCACCTCGCGCATACACTTTGCTTCTCTCATCTACCTCGCCACACATTCTTGGTAAATTATTTGTGAAAGAACAGCTGATGCAGCGGTAATAAGTTGTACTTTTAAATCAATGCATCTGCAAACACCGTACAGCAAACACGTATTTTCTTGACACAGACATCGTGTAGGCCTACATGCCCATAACGTTTAGGATTGATGAGTATTTGATCGTGAAAAACATTGTTTTACCGCGAGTGAGTGTTAAAAAGAATGAATGAATGCGGGCGCGCGTGTGTGCTCTGTTTAAACACACGCAAACTAAACAGGTAACGCATAATACAATCAATGGCAATGTCTATTACCGCGGGGACACATGCATATTAGGATAGCATACAATACTGCTAGAAAAAATGTTTATAATGTATTGCGTATATCATTAAATAGAACCACAGTTACCGCATATCATATGTTATATCATATACGTTTTCTTTGCCAAAATGTATTTGAGGACTCAGTATTTCTGAAGTTGTGGAAGAAAACCCCTTATTCCATGTGTGAATTAG
Organism: Gadus macrocephalus; assembly: GCF_031168955.1. Classification (NCBI taxonomy): domain Eukaryota; kingdom Metazoa; phylum Chordata; class Actinopteri; order Gadiformes; family Gadidae; genus Gadus; species Gadus macrocephalus. Next base: position 10,030,693 of record NC_082397.1, on the reverse strand, counting down.
GCCATATTATTTGGCAATAAACTGAGCCATTTGCAGTTTGAAATTCATGTGCATCTGTCTCATCGGAGACTGCAGACTCGCTGTCAAAATATCAACTCGTCCGATTCAAATGCGCTCATGGCTCTTAAAGGGGATGGGAGCTGGCACTCTCATTGGTTTGTTGGACGTTACGCCCAAACCACACCTACGGGTAATTAGGCTGCTTCAGACCAACCATTTTGACACTTGCGCCGCGACGCAAGTGTCATTTATCCGCCTGTAAAATAGCGATAGCGCCGTAGAACCGCCCACAAAGCTACTTGCGCTTTGCGCTTCCCACTTGCGTTTCAGACCGTTAAAATAGGGCCCATAGTGTTCTTAGTGCAGCCATAGTGGTAAACTAAAATCATAGATATCTGTTATAATGTATTGGTCATTCATCTTATATCTTATCATACTTGCATTGTGGTATGTGAATATAGCTTGCTTTAGATAACATGAATGTGTGCAGGTGTATCGCAACAGCGTTGTATTTTAATACCAACTTTAGGAGATAGCCAATTCTAGTTACTGAACAGGGTAACGCACTTACTAATTCCCCTCATCTTCGAACAGCCAACGCTACACTATTTAACTCTTCGGTTAAAAAGTAAAAATCCTGAATAACAGAATCCTATGAAAATACAAAGGATATTTTGGTGAAAGGACGGAGTATGCTCATCTTCACTAGGCTATGTATTTGGAGTTTTCCATCCGTCTTTGCACAGACGCGATTATTATGGGAATATGACACATATTCGCATCGATGCTGATGTGAACAGTTTTTAACTGTTTATCAGACGTGACATGAGGAAAGCATCACGTCCAAGTTGCTTGAGTTTGCTTCAACAATTATTGAAATACCATCAATGGTCCTCCCCTCCCCAACCGCCCCTCTCAATTATCACACTTCTGTCCCTCTCTCTTCTTCCACATCAGTTATTTTATCAGTTATTTAACAGTTTTGGAGATTTTTTATAGATATTTGGTTATCCGTCCCGCCCTTTTCACTTATTAGGGGCCATGTCATGTTATCTTACATCCAACCCTACCTGAATCCCATCGTATGACTTGTAAGAGCCTTTTCTCTTTGATAGGCTTGCACTCTCGCTCCCTTGCTCTCACTCCGCAGTAATTTAAAGGGACTCAAAATCCCTTGCATTGGTGTCAAGATAACGCTGCTTTATTTTTATTGCATCTATTATTTTGGTTTTAATATTTTTGGGGGCCCTGGCAGGGGTCCTCTTTGTCATGGCGTCCCGCCAGTCCTCTAGAATTATAGGGGAAACAGTGTAATTTTAAATTTGAAAAACCAATATTACTGAAAAATAAACAAAAAAAACAATTACTAAATTACTCCAGCGACCCGAAAAATTGCCCAGAAATTTGGTTCATTTTCTCGACCAACATCTTGTACATCAGAATGCATCATGGGATTTTTATGTTGAAGATAGTAACCTGGTCATCATTTTGTGATGAACATAGAGATTTGTAGCAATGTCAGATCCAAAACGAACGTAAATATACACTAACTTTGTCAATTTTTGCCACGTCTCGCATGAGAGACAATGTTGTTCATGAGTGTATGTGGTAATGGATGGTTTATCCTGTGTGCCTTGTTTGGCAAAAGCACCACATGTGAGTGATTAGACTCCCCAGAGTCTTAATTAGTCTGTCTCAGGTCAGATGAAGCTGTTTAACCCGCCATCAGCTAAACAAACTCAACATACCCCCCTCCAAAAATTAATTAAATACTATAAACTGGACTTAAACAGGGTTCCATAACTAACAGAAACAACCACACTCTTTAACAGTGTGCAAAAAATAAACACCAACTCCCCAGTCTGACCATTCAACCCCCCACCCCCCCCTCTCCATCTCTGAGGCTGGAGGCCTCGGTGGCTGAATTGGCTGGTGGAGGGGCTGGCCATTGCAGGGTTTTCTGGATGGGCTGGGAGGAGGTTTGACAGCTGGGCCCTGGTGGTAGTGTGGTAGCATTAATAATAACGACTTATCTGATTCACTTCAACTAGCTATAGGCAAGAGGAATCTGAGAGTCCAGGTCAAGTATAGATAGAGAGTTTATTGCCACCCGCAAACGAGAGACAACAAAGCCGAATGGTATCCGCGAATACACACTCCTTATATCCCCAATCCTTACACAATACAAAGTTGGACTTTCATCAAATATTGATGTGCATAGAATGTTTTTCTGGGTCATACTGTGTGGATGTCAGCATATTCTCATGTCTTCTGGATCCCAATGTGACCTTAGAACATATATTATCCTTATACAAACAGAGATGATGCACACGTGTAAATGTAAGCATTGTCTTCAGAGAGTACATCAAATGGGAATAGACTGGACCCACTCACTGGTGTGCCACATGGAACATCAGATGGGAATGGACTGGACTCACTCACTGGTGCCACATGGCACATAACATCTAGGCTAAAGGTGACCAGCTGTTTTCCACTATTAAAGTATCTATATGATATGTAGGCCTAATAATAATCATAGTTTAACATAGAATATAAGGTTCATTTCTACCATAGTAGCTCCACGGACGGCCCAGAACAGCCCTCAGTAGGGCCATCCTCCACCAGGAGGACAGGGCGTTCCTCAGACCCCCTTTCGGAGCATAGGGCCTTGAGCTGCTGTGCTTGCTGGCAGAAGTGCGACTGGGACTGGGCCGCTGTGGGAATGATCCAAGGGGTTCTAGATGCAGGCGGCTGCTCTTGGCAGTTGCTATAATGCCTCCCCTGTCCTCCGCTGGCTACCACCAGCAACTGTCGTCTTGGAAAGGGCTGTTGGTGGGAGGTAGCTGGTTGACTGCTGTATTTCAGTGTTTTCCCAGGAAGACTTTCTGGGTCATAGATGCCCTACGTTGGGTGTCATAACATATTACCAAACCGAGAAGAAATTGTGTTTAGCAAATATGTGAGTGAATTGTATCATATACAATTATATTATTTGGCTATGTTCCCACATTTTTCAAGCAAATTAAGAATATTGTCCAAAACTATAGCCATAAGCTCGGATCCGAAGTTTGACAAAGTTATTGCTGAACTACTGGAGGGAGACTAAACTGTGCTGAGGACCAACAAATGGAGGGGTAGAGTTACGTAGGGTTTATTATTTTGTTAAGGAGCTTTTCGTCTGGACTTGTAGAGAAACTAATTCGAGAGTGGCAAAATGGAGGTTTCAGAAGAATATTTTAAAAAAAATATTTCTCCAGCAGCTAAACGATTTTCAAAGTTTAGTTTGCGTGTGTGCCTAAGATGCCACATTTTAATTAGACCTCCAATACCATCAGTTGCCACAGCTCAGTGCTGTTCATTTGTTTATAGTGTTCCATGGATATGCACAGGAGTTAAGGAGAGAGGAAGAATCAACAGGCGGGCTAGGATATCAGTCTCTAAAGAAACGTAAAGAAAAAGTAGTCTTGCATGATCTGGTTAAAAACAAGTGGTGACAATGTTGAAAACAAGATTTATTCTCTCTTTTCACATAAATGTTGGTCAAACTAATCATACAGATCTACAAAATAACTACTGTCCTAATTATATGTCTGTAATGATTTCAAACTACAATTTGATATGAAGACATTACAGAAAGTCTGTAATGTAGTAAATCTACTCAGACTAAATCTCATTTTTTTCCCAGATAACCATGATTTTATGATATTGGTGTGCCTCGTCCCATTAAAGCTTTTTTTGTGTTTTTCTCAGGTTTCAGGATTATTATGTAACACTTTGGTCCAAATAGGGCCAGTAACAGCCCAAAACTGGAAGCTAGAATGGCAAATACCTCTACAGCATCTGCATATTTTCCAGGGGAGTTGATATAAGCTGGGATGAAGGCTATCCAAACAGCACAGAATACTAACATGCTAAAGGTAATAAACTTGGCCTCATTGAAGTTATCTGGTAGATTCCGGGCCAAGAAAGCTAGTAAGAAACTGAGAATAGCCAGTAAGCCAATATAGCCGAGTAAAATTCCAAATCCAACTGATGACCCAATTACACACTCGACTATTATCTTGTCTTTATAGTACTGTGTGTTTTTATGAGGAGTTGGTGAGGACGACATAAGCCAGGTTGTACATATTGCTGCTTGTATTAAAGTCAGAAATACAACAATCCCTCTCTGATGCATTGCCCCAAACCACTTCAGACTACCTCCACCTCCTGGTTTTGAGGCCTTGAATACCGCCAGAACAACCATGGTCTTCACCAGGATACACGAGACACACAGCACAAAGCTGATCCCAAAGGCTGCTTGCCTCAGCTGACAAGTTGACAGCCTTGGGTGACCAATGAAAAGCAAGGAGCACAAGAAGCATAGTTTGAGTGACAGCAGAATGAGGAAGCTAAGCTCTGAGTTGTTGGCCCTAACCACTGGCGTTGTACGATGATAAGTGAAGATTCCAAAAACAATAGTGCATAAAAGTGCACCAGATAATGAAGCAGTGGTCAAGGAGATGCCTAGGGGTTCCGTATAGGAAAGATATTCCATGGTTTTGGGCACACAGTGATCACGTTGGCGGTTGGACCAAAACTCCTTTTGACAACTGGTACATTGAGTTGAGTCTAACAAACAACAAGAAGTAATTATCGTTATTTAGCCGTTGTGTTTGACAATATATGAACAATTGATGTGCATTGTAGAAATATATGTATTTTAAACAAACCTGTCTCATTGCTAACTTCTCCTTCTGAACAAGGGATGCAGTCGAAGCAGCAGACTGGTTTACCTTTTTTTCTGGCCATCCGGGTGCCAGGGGGACAGCTCTCGCTACACACTGACTTCGGAGGCTAAAGGGGGAACAAGTTGGTTGCATTAAAAAAAATTGCATTTCATATTATGAAAAATGTAACATGTCAAAGACATTATTAATTAGATTGTAAGCAGACCTTTTTAGATTCAAAATTCCAAAAGATTTTGTCTTCATCAAGAATAAGATTATCGATTTTTGAAGCCAATTCATTGACCTCTCCAACATTTTTTACTTCTGTGCTTCCATCTGAGAGCCAAATCCAGTTCATCACATCGTAGATAGGTAAAGCATCCCCACTTTCATCAAATGACACATGATCACCAAAATCTGTTGTGAAATTTACCCTTTGCAAGTAATATACAAGCTGGATGGCAGGAAAGACGAAAAAATTGTGAAAAAATTGATATTGTACTATTGCGCTCTCAAATCCACATTATAATATATCACAGGAAAATAACTTAATATCATGGAATTTTATTGAAAACAGACCTGCCATGGCTCTAATCCTTGTAAACTGGCACAACTTTGACCTTGGAATGGCCCACTCCCTTGAACACACTGCAGAATGTTATGTAGGGCATGTGCCAAGGCATATACTGCCTTGTACACATTATATTCTGGCCTGAGGTTAGACAGATCCAGGAATTCAGTCTCTATATTCCTTAGACTCTCATTGCCTGTACATAGTCTTTCTTTAGTCTGGCCTTCAAACTTCATGCCAGGGGTTATAAACTTGCACTGAAATACGTGCTCCCAAAACTGCTTGACCTAATGAAGGGGAAATCATGAATAAGGGGGATTCATAAGCAAACATCATTAACAAGTTTCATGTATAGTCCACATATACAATGAAAAGTATTCCTACAAGATATTTGCTTGTGATTCTGAATCGGTGTGTTAGGTGAAACCCGCACTAAATTGTTGTCCTGGTTGCTGAGTGCGTCATTGTCAGGGCGTATTCTCAGTAGGAAGTCCCTGAGTCCTGGTATCTCTCCCCGGCGGATGGCAATTCCCAGAGTGCCTGCAAGAAAAGGCATGTAGCTGGGGGTCTGAAGAACAATTGCTGTAGTCCAGGCCTCACTGGCAATCCACTGTAGGCCTGTAACATTCTGCCTTACCACCTGTGGATTGAAATGTCTAAAATATATCAAGTGTTTTTTCTCCAGTATTGTATCTACTGCAACATATTTATGCTTTTAAATCTTAATTTTGTGAAAAATGTCCCTATGTTCCTACTCATAACAAAAATAACTAACCTCTTCCATTAGTTTAAGCATGTCGCTTTGATGTGAAAAAACAATAACCACACGGGATGTGGATTTCTTCATTATGCCAACGATCCTCTGCAGCTCGTTTTCATCTCTTCCCCATGGCAGAACCTCTAGATAAGCCAGACAGCCTCCCCCAGACTGGGCCAGGCCTGACTGGAAAGATCGGGCAGCGTGTAGTCCGTAGTCGTCATCACTGATTAACAGGCCAAACCAACTCCAGTTAAACCACTTGAGAATTTGGAGCATAGCTCGTACCTGGAAGAATGAAATGAATAGCTTGTGGAACATCTAGGAGGAACATTTCCCTACATGTACATGTCTTATTCACAAGAAATGACATGCATACAGATAATGTATGATGCTTCATGAGCACAAAAATAATTCAGGGGGTAAGGAAAGCGCTCTACCTGAAAGGCATCACTTGGAATAGTTCTAAAGAATGATGGGAACAGCCTCCTGTTACTCAGACAGGAGCATGTGGCAAAATAACTCACCTGTCCAATGTAATGACAGAAATAATTGTTATGATCCATCTGCCTGAATTTATTTAGAATTGATTTGGTCTAGTCCTTTGATTCATTCTTTGAGTCATTTTAAATGTAAAGGCAATCATCAACCAGAAGCCACCTCTCATTGAAAAATGATTGACAACTTACCATTGGTACTCTGTACAAGCTTACTATGCTAGAAATAGCGATAGTACGTGTTGAGGAAGTATCTCCCACAATTCCTAGCACAGGAGGATTCCCGTTACAGTTCTCATTTAATTGAAACGGCTCTCCTCTGCCACTGGTCATAGACAGAGCTGCACGTAATGAGATCCCTAGGTTGCCACAGCTATTATGAAGATGATATCCTAAAGATATATTAGGAAGCAGTTTGGAGTTTCTGTTAATTTCATTAACAGCAAAGGCCATAGTCTGGGCCCGTCTGAACGCTTCAGGAGCAAAGCTTAAAAAAATAAATAATAATAATTAAACAACATTGTTACACATACAATTTTTAACTGTTAGAATATCTTCATCAAAACTCCTCGATATACTCACCCATAACAGATTGGGTCTTTTGGCTCTGAAGTAAAATATAAATCAGAAGATTTTGTGTAAAAGTTCATATTAAAAATCCCTCCTATAATGACATCCCCAAATTTGTGCATTCCATTTAGATTAAATTGTCTCTGCGATGTACAAGAGAAGGGACCTGTTGAAGACATATGGGAAGAGAAAGAGATCAGAAAAAAACCAACACATATGAGCAAGTGCGATTCTTTATGAGCTCTCATGACTGCCCTCTATTCTGAACCGACCTTTCTCAAACACAACTTTATAAATGCCATCCCCTTTGCCAATATTTCATTATTTTCATTGCTCAGCCTATGAAAACTAGGTAGACATTTGGGGGATGGAACTGGATTGCATTACGAATGGAACAGCATGAATGGCGGAATAATATACATTATCAACATAACAATTCTAAACATCAAAGGGACATTATATAAATTAATTATAATGAGCTGCAATGACTGTGGTGATAGAGAGCACTGAACCTACACTTGCCTTGTACGGTTCTTTTAAATTGAACGCAATTTTTCTTTTGTAATTTTTCACACATTCACGTTACAATTCATTGAAGTCTCTAAACTAACAATGCAATTTCCGTTTTGCCAAATGGCGACATTCATTTGAGTTTGATATTTTTTTTTAATGACGCTCGTCAGCGTATATATTCGTTCAACCAATCATATTCAACTTTATTTGTCATAGTCAACATGGCTACTGTACAAGTTGTAGGACATGGCTGAGGTAACAGCCTATTTACATTTCTTAACAATGTTTTTACTCCATCATATTGGTAAACTTCAATCATAGACCTATAATTATCGCTATCTGTTATATGTATTGATCATTCATCTCCATAGCAGTCAGTGCTTTAAGCCAATATTTACTTGAAATGTGGCATGTGAAACTAGGTTGTTTTTGATAACATGAAGGTCTATCGCAACAATTTATTTTTGGATATCAAATTGCTATGAAAAGGGTTATAGCCTATTTTAGTTATTGAACAGGGAAACTAACGCCACCAACACACCCACTTATCATAATCCCCCTCATTCGCGAACAGTAATTAGCTCCACTTTTTAACACTTGGGGTCCTATTTTAACGGTCAGGAACGCAAGTGAGAAGCCCCAAGCGCAAGTAGCTTCGTGGGAGGTTCTATGGTGATGTTGCTATTTTACCGGCGCATAAATGACTCTTGCACCCGGTGCAAATCTAAAAAGGGTTGGTCTGAAGTAGCCTAATTACCCGTAGGTGTGGTTTGGGCGTAACGTGCAATAAACCAATGAGAGTGCCATCTCCCATCCCCTTTAAGAGCCATGAGCGCATTTGAATCTGAAGAGTTGATATTTTGACATCGTGTTTGCAATCTCCGATGAGACATATGCATGGCCACATGAATTTCAAACTTCAAATGGCTCAGTTTATACAAACACTGAGTCCTCAAATAAATTTTGGCAAAGAAAACTTAAAACACATATGATATGCGGTAACTGTGGTTCTATTTAATGATATACGCAATACATTAACAAACATCGTTTCTTACCAGTATTGTATGCATTATCGACTTGTGTTCCTAATATGCACGTGTCCCTGTGTTAATATACATTGCCATGGTCTGTATTATGAGTTACGTCTTTTGTTTGCGTCTTTTGTTTGCGTGTGTTTAAACAGATGATCCTAAAAGTCATGGGCTTGTACACGATGTCTGTGTCAAGAAAATATGTGTTTGCTGTACGGTGTTTGCAGATGCATTGATTTAAAACATTCTTGGGAAATTATTTGGGAAAGAACAGCTGATACAGCGGTAATAAGTTGTACTGTGGCTAGGTAGATGAGAGAAGCAAAGTGTATGCGCGAGGTGCGCGAGGTGCACAAGCAACATTATGCATGTGCCCTAAAAGTAGCATCTGAACAATGCGCCACTGACTAAACCAGGTATTTCCTGGTTTGTGGCGCAAATGTTTTCTGAAACTGCAAAATAGCACCAGGGAAAATTTGCGCCAGAACACGCCTCCTCCTTTCGCCGAACCGCCCCTTGGGGCGCAAGACCAATCCCTAATTTACAAGCGCGTGGCGGTGGAGGGAAAAGAACGCTCTGCACCAGTTGCAAACTAGCAATGACACATGCGTCAGTGTACAAAGTAAATTGCGCCAGATGCAAGATAGAGCCCATGGATTAAAAAGTAAAACTCCAGTATAATTTAATCCTCTTAATACATTGAATATTTCGGTGCAAGAACAGAGCACAAACTCGTCTTCACTAGACTATATAGGTTGAGTATTCCATTCATCTTTTCACTGGCGCGATTATTATTGGAATATGCCGCATATTCCCATTGTGGCCGATTTATATAGTTTTTAACGTTCGTGTGGACTTTATTGTTCATAAAAGGTGATGCGAGAAAAGCATTTCGTTTTCACATGCAGGTAGGGCAAGGCGAAAAGGGTGATAGGCTTTTTGAGTAGGGCTGTCACTTTTTGTTAGAAGTTCGAATATTCGTTCGAAGGTGGGGTGAAAAGTTCGAATTCGAAGTGTAATTCTCCATTCGAACTGTAAAAATGCGCTATAAAGAAGAGAGCGGCGAGTGGCTTCTCCTCAATGAAGCGGCCCTCCTGGATCCCCGCTTCTCCCGGTTAGTCCACCTTTCCACTGCACAGAAACATCTCGTGACTGAAAGCCTCTCACACGAGCTCACTGAAACGGAGACCGACACTGATCGCACACGACAGGGAGAAAAGTCTGCTGCTGCGCTGGGCGCGATGGGCAGCCTGTTTGGGGACTTATACAGCACGACACAAGCAGCTGCAACGGTAACGGAGAGCTGCGAGACTACTTGTAATTTTCTTTCCGTAAGGAATAAAAAGAGCAGCATGCCGTGTTGGAGGTCGGCCTCACAGATTGTTCGTTTATATAGGGCCTATATAAACGAACAATCTGTGAGGCCGCACACAGCCTATATTATAGGCTGTGTGTGCCATGGACGACATGCGCTCCGCATATCGCGCTCCGAGCAGTTATTGTTAATGTGTAAAAGACAGCCGCACTTGTGTGTCGGAGCTTCCTCTTGTTGTGTTTACAAATGTGTTATCAAAGATGTGTTTTTATCCTGTGCTGTTATGAATTCAGTAGGTATACGTGAGGTATACGAGAGCAACATAAAAAATCAAGACTGTTGTCGTGTTCTATGGGGGGGGGGGTCGAATGTATTCGAATGTATTCAAATTAATTATGGACATTCGAAATTCGTTTGAATTTCATTTTTGGAAAAAGTGACAGCCCTATTTTTGAGTAGTGGTTTTAACACCGCAGCCTTGAAATTCTAGGGAACAATTCCTGTCGAAAGCGAGAGATTCATAAGCGAGATCATTGCAGGCCCCACCGTGGGAAGAAGGTCCTTCAGAACCTTGGAAGGGAAAGGACCTAACATACAAGTTGTTGGCTTCGATGCCTTTATCACCTTTTCAAGTTCAACCAGACGAATTGTCTTGAACTCCAGGAGAATTGCCTCAAGAGCAGTGTTTCCGCTAGAAGAAATTGGTGCCGGTCATGTGACCGGGAAGGTTTAATTTTACCGGTCAAATTGGAAAAAATATCGTCCGAGTTTATTGCACTTAAGAAAATTGATAGGCAGGCTGTATAAAGAAGAAGAAGAAGAAGTGTGTGATCATATTTTGATTCGCCATGGTTGTTAAATACCGGTACTCCGAAAAGCTTGCCGCCGGTTTTCGCTAGCTTGCCGCCTTTTATTTCATAAACCTAGGGTAGTCTATAGCGATCAATTTGGGCGACTGCACGAAATGTAACAAATATTTTATCACACAGGCTACGCTACAATCAAAACCCTCATTGTTTTACATGAATTTGCTAAACAAATGACCACTGTAGCATATTTAAACACAATTCAAATGAACACATTCAAAAGTATTTCTGCTCAATTTAAAAGTTTGAATCTCCTCGTGACTGAATGTTTGTATACAGCGCGCATGCTGTATGCGCGCAGGGTTGATTCAATCCACTTTTTTCTGTGGAGAACCAGCGCCTTGAATATTCTGCATAAAACTAAACCGGATTGTTTTCGCCCGTTTCGGCTCCGTGTGGACGGGGCCTTATTTCCAATCATTCATTCTGACCGGAGACATTTAGAATTTTCGGTCCTACTCATTTTTTTCCGGTCAAAGACCGGTAATTACTGGACAACGGGAACTCTGCTCAAGAGTTCCCCATCCTACTCTGCAAGACCCCATCCTGCCCCACAGGATGTGTAGGACAAGTTGCATGGCAAGCATAAATTTCCTCTCTAATCTTATTTTCAAAGAAATCCATGAATTGACCTGCCAAGAGGGAGATGCCTACGCTCTGAGTCTGTTTCTGAGTCAGACTCTTCACCGTATCGAAAAGAAACTTGGGATTGTTTCTAATCAAGTTTTTGATACTGGAAGAGTAGGCGTCTCTGGCAGTAGTCAACCCTTGTAAGCAGGTGAGCAGACTGTTGTGCCATGCAAGATGAAAGTCCTCAAGTTTAGTCAAGCGCCATTTGCGTTCAAGGATTCTGCAGTTTTGCTTCAGGGTGTGCGTTTCTGCATTAAACCAGGGAGCTGGTTTTTTCAATGATTGTTTTTTAATTACAAGTAAGTAAGTGCCTTACTGTAAGTCAGTAAGGCACTCTACAGAACCCCTATAGTTACAAAGAGGAGCAAGTGAACGGGGTAACTTATCTGCCATAGCTGTAAGGTGAGCAGGGGTGATGCGACGACAGCTGAAAGTAGCCTGCTGATCGTCGCAGGGGCAGGATACCACCACCTGGAAAATGAGCAAAAAATTGTCTGATAAAGCTGAGGTGTAGGAAGAGACCATTAGGTCTGAAATATCTACACCGCGGGTCAAAACGAGGTCCAGCTTGTTTCCACCGATGTGGGTTGGGTGCTGGACGAGCTGTTTGAAGCCAAGCGTATCTGTAATGGACAGAAAAGCCCTTGCAAGGGCATCAGAGGGGTTATTAACATGAATGTTGAAATAAGCAAAATATTGTCTGAATATGTAGCCAGATCAGCTGCAAAATCAGAAAACTCTTCAACAAAAAGTGAATACGGTCCTGGGGGACGGTATAGAACAGCTAAAACGAAAGAGTCTAGAACTCGTTTTGTTTTTAGGGGAACTGAGGAGCAGAACGCGAGCACCTCAAAGGATCTGAATATATATCTATTCTTTGGCTTTAAATTAATCTTAGGATTAGATATCAGGGCTACTCCACCACCTTTCTTTGCTTCTCTAGATACTTCTGCGCTAACGTAATTGGGGGGAGTAGCTTAGTTTAGGACTAGAAACTCATCTGGTTTTAACCAGGTTTCACAAAAGCCCAGTATGTCAATCTTATTACCAACAATTAGGTCCTGGATCAAGAGCGCTTTAGATGAAAGCAACCTTATATTCCTGAAACCTACTCAAGTGCTTCCATTTTATTATTTTCAGAGGGAGTCCAGTTAACACTCAGCTCTGAAGCGGTCAGGGATTTCAACATACTGGTCGCGGCCTTTGCCTGCACGTTTTACACCTCGAGACAGCGCGAGGCCGCACCACCGTACACATAGGTACAGCGTTATTTTCAGAGGGAGTCGGTTCCAAAGGGTTGTTAACATGCGACCCGACATGCGGTTCAACATGCGATTTGACATGCAATTTTTTGCACCACCGTACATATAGGTACAGCATTATTTTCAGAGGGAGTCCGGTTAACACTCGGTTCTGAAAGCGTTGTTAACATGCGATTTGACATGCGATTTGACATGCGATTTTGTACCATCGCACATATAGGTACAGCGTTAATTTCAGAGGGAGTCCAGTTAACACTAAGCTCTGAAAGGGTTGGTGCAATAGATACATCATCCTGATAAACTGGTTCAGCTAACCCACCTGCTATTCTAGACTCTGCAACGTAAACTATCATGTTGCTAGCAGGTTTGCTAAACTCCTGCAACCCAGCATGCTGTGAGTGGATGAGTCACGCCTGACCCAGTAGGGTGAAGGCTGGCTCCGGGTAGGCAAATAACTTTCGCTGGCGAGTCTAACTTTACGTGTAACAGAGTCGCCTATGACTAGCTTTTTTACCCCCGAAAAAGACTTGTGAGTCAGGCTGCTGTCCGCCTTTGCAAGTGGTACTGCCGACAGGGTTGCCTTGACGGTGTCACTGCTAACGATAGCGTTAGCTCTACAAGTCCGCCTGGCGGCTCCATTCTCTATACTTTCTGGAGTATCTGTTTTCTTTATGCTCGCTACCCTTTCATCCTCTAACTGACATATGTCTCTCTTACAGAGCTATCTTATCTATGGGAAAGGCGGAACAAGGGCAACCGGAGTCCATGCTTACCTTGGTTGATGCAGACAGAGCTCCAACGAGGAAACAGCGAATACAATACAGAGTATGCAGAACAGGACGCAGATATAAATAGCGGAAAAATAGATATAAACCGAAAATAGCAGGTAGACCTTAAGCGTCCTGCTAACCAAACCAAACCGGTTACCCGGAAGTAGCGTCCGCAGCGCCACACAGCAGCCTCGGGTCAGCCTGTTGAGAGAGAGCCTGAGATTTTGTGGACCAGCGGACGAGCAGCTCCGGCGGGGGGAACTTGGCGGCAGCTCAGCTCCGGGAGTACAATCCCTTTCTCTGCTGGACTGCCTCCCCCCACCGGAGCTGCCGGACTGCCGCCGTAGTCCGGAGGAGGAGACATGGAGGAGAGTCTGGCAGCTCAGCTCCCGGAGTACAATCCCTTTCTCCTCCATGTCGCAGTTCATAGACTTCAGTGAGTCAAGGCCAAAGTTCCTTTCCCCCAATTCTTCTCAACCATGGCCGAGATATCCCCCACTATGAGTCTTTACTTGTTGTGGAAGGGCCAGAGACTTCAGACGCAGTCTTTGTGATTCATAATATCATCCGAGCTTTTGGCTCGGATGATATATTATATTATGATATTATATATTATGTAGTGCAATTAAACGATGAACATACAAACATACTGCCTTGAACATAGCAGTCAGGCTACTGCTTCTTTGTTTTGAGCCAAAGAAAAAAAAAAAAAAAAATTCTGAAGGGACTGAAATAGAGGGGAATAGCGGTAGGAAGATTTTTTTTCCTAAAAGCTATATCCAGCAAACTGCTTCAAAAACATGTTTTCTGGAACTCAAATGCTATGTTTACTTGTTGTGAAAACTCCATAATATGTCTCCTTTAATGCTCAAGTATTAAGGCTTACTATGTTCCTTTTCACTGCATATAAAGGCATATGCATGGCCAATGCCACTATTAAACATTCTGCCCACTAGAGGGCATTCCAGCAATAAAAATGTCTTTCTTGACAAGTAAGTAATAGGCACAAAAGGTTAATATATTAACACTGCCGCTCGACAGCGTTAATATAATTTGCCGCGTTTTCGTTGTGATATAGAACACTGACTCACGACTCTTGGTGTAAAGTCCTTTTACATTGAATGCGATTGTTAGGTGTGATTTTTTCTCATGGCAATTAAATAATATCATTGATTTGAAATGGACTGTACCCATACAACGTGACAACATGAATTTTAATCGCACAAAGGTCGATTTATTTTTTAAGGCTCTCGTCAGCAATTTATCCATTTAACCAATCACAATCGAGCATCTTTGTCGTAGTGACCACTGATACTGTACTAGCCTCGTGTTCGGGTCAAATCTGACTGACTTCCATTTCGATCAATCATAAAAATTGTGTTTTACATTTATTTGTCTCGAGGGCTTATGATATCCTCCACATATCCACATATCCTTGAACATATACAATTGCTGATCACTACTTTCATTGAATTTTGAGTTGTTTAGTCAACTTTGTAACACCTATGGTGTTCCCGGTCAAAAATGACCACCATAGGAAATGAATGGGTGACCCTAGATTGTGTTCATCCATCAGATAGTACGCAACCACAAATCCACCACCACACGCACACACACACCTACACGCACACACACACACACATAAACGCGAGCACGCACACACACACACACTCCACCCCACGTGAACCCTTTTCAGACTGAACAATTAGGTGTCCTCCTTCCCATGCTTATGTGCCTATCCCCCTATGTGAACCACCCCTTCCAGACTAAACATATAACACCTGTTCCACATTTCAAAGTTACAAATTAGGTGTTTGTTATTGGAACCCGGCTCTTTTCCGGGCTTATGTGCCCATCCCCCCACGTGAACCACACTATCTTCTCACAGATTCCAGAGCAGAGCAAGAGGGGAAAATATTATTCGGATGACGCCAGGGCCAACACGGTATGCAACATCTCGTGTGGATGACATCAAGTCCTGCATCCAACTCTTTTTACCAGAGTCCATTTTGGAAATTATACCGGCGATGACAAACCTGGAAGGGGGGCGTGTGTTTGACGACACATGGAAGGCATTGGACCAGGTAGACCTCCAAGCCTACATGGGTCTGTTGATTCTAGCAGGAGTACATCGGTCCTACAATTAGGCTACAAAAAGTCTGTGGGATGCAGAGTCAGGGAGGCCTATATTTCGGTCAACTATGTCCCTGGAGCAATTTCATGTCCTCTCAAGAGTTATCAGATTTGACAGAGCTACACGACCTTTCCGCTGGCAAGACGACAAACTGGCTGCCATCAGGAACGTTTGGGACAGGTGGGTGGAGCGCCTACCACTGATGTACAATCCAGGCCCTTAGGTGACAGTGGACGAGCACCTGGTCCCTTTTAGAGGTTGCTGTCCATTCAAACAGTACATCCCAAGCAAACCAGGCAAGTATGGGATCAAGATCTGGGCAGCATGTGATACCAGGAGCAGCTATGCCTGTAATATGCAGGTTTATACAGGGAAACCTGTTACTGGAATGCCAGAAAAAAAACAAGGCATGCGTGTTGTGTTGGACATGACAGCCGGTCTCAAGGGGCATAACATCACATGTGATAACTTTTTCACATCACATGGGCTTGGTCAGTAGCTGCTGAAAAGAAAGCTCACCATGGTGGGGACAGTGAGGAAGAACAAGCCTCAACTTCCCCCTGCACTGTTGTCGACCAGAGGGAGAGAGTCACTCTCATCCAAATTTGCTTTCAATGACACACACAGTCTTGTGTCATATTTGCCCAAGAAAAATAAGAATGTCATCCTGATGAGCACTCTACACAAAGACTCCGCTGTCAGCGAAGCAGAGCACAGAAAGCCCCAGATCATCCTGGACTACAACAGAAACAAAGGAGGCGTTGATTGCCTTGATAAGGTCATATATATTTTCATCTGTCAAGCATTTGATTTACTTGTATTCATGAGAAACATTGCATTTTGTGTAAGACAGGTTCAATATTGTTTCCAATCTATTCATTATTGTTTCTTTCATTGCAGCTTACTGGTACATACACCTGCAAGCGAATGACAGCTTGTTGGCCTGTGCCGGTGTTCCACAACATCCTTGATGTGTCTGCATGTAATGCATATGTAGTGTGGACAGCGATCGACCCAGCCTGGTATCAGGGGAAATGTTTCAAGAGGAGACTCTTCCTGGCAGAGCTTGGGAAAGCTTTAGTGACTCCTCTAACGGCACCAGCACTTTCCCCCCACACCAGCCTCTGGCAGTCTGGTGAGGAATCTGCAAGTGTGTCTGCAAGTCTGCAAGATATAGTGGTAAATTCAACAATGTTGAATGTGTGAAAACAAGATTTATTCTCTCTTTTCACATAAATGTTGGTCAAACTAATCCTACAGATGTACAAAATAACTGCTGTTCTAATTATATGTCTGTAATGGAATCTGCAAGCCCCAGCCACTGCCCTGGCCGCTCTCCCCCCAAAACAGGGGCAGAAACAGAAGAGATGCTAGTTCTGTGCCCCTAGCAACAATAAGACAAGTCTTACATGTTTCAAATATGATGTCTACGTTTGCAAGGCACACTGCGACCTGATTGCAAAATGCCTCTCCTGTGTGTGAACACACACACACACACACACACACACACACACACACACACACACACACACACACACACACACACACACACACACACACACACACACACACAGACACACACATGAATTTGGTCTCTGTTTTGATTTTTCTGTCATTTTTTACAATAAATGTTAATTTTGGAATACAACTTTAAATGTCTGTGTCTATTCACTGCAGTTATTCACATGAACCAGTAGTCTGAGACGTTGTTTACAGGTTAAAAGGGAGTTAAATAAAATTTGGTGAAGATCAATGGTTTTTGTGTTAATGTAAGGGCAGTTATAATAACAGGCCGGTCAAATTTGACTGGGAGCACCAAAGTAAGTGGGGAGAAACAAACACGACAAAAAGGCTTGTTGTGTTCTTAGTTCAGATATAGTGGTAAACTAGAATCATAGATATCTGTTATTTGGTTTGATCATTCATTTTATATCTTATCATACTTGCATTGCGGTATGTGAACATAGCTTGCTTTAGATAACATGAATGTGGGCAGGTGTATCGCAACAGTCTTGTTTTTACAATACCAACTTTATTTTTTAGAAGAGAAGTAAAACTCCTGTATAATTGAATCCTCTAAATTCATAGGATATAAGGGTGGAGCATATGCTCGTCTTCAATAGGCTATGTATTTTGAGTATTCCATCGGTCTTTTAACTGATGCGATTGTTACTGGAATATGACGCATATGTGCCTCGAGGCTGATGTATACAGTTTTTAACATTGGTGTATTGTTTATTGTTTATCAGACGTGATATGAGAAAAACATTTCATCTTCACATGTGGGTAGGCCAAGGAGAGAAGGGTGAGATTTGCTTATGTTAGTGTGAGATTCTGAGAAAACATTTGAGATATTTGGTTGTCCTTCCCAGTTTCTTCTGTTTTCGTATTTCGTTCGACTGCTTCAGTTGGACTCACTTCCAAGATGCTTGAGCTTGCTTCAACAATGCTTGAGCTACCATCAAAACTATACCCATATTCTCAGATCTGAAGTTTGACAATGCTATAGCTGAACTCCTGGAGGAAAACTGCACTGTGCCTTTGCTGAGAACCAACAAGTGGAGGGGAGGAGATACGTAGGGTTTATTATTTTGTTTAGGAGATATTTGTCTAGACTCGTAGAGAAACTAATTCAAGAGTGGCAAAATGCAGTACAATGAAGAATATTTTAACAAATGTATTTCTACAGCAGCTAAACAATTTTCAACCATAACGTCCACTTTGTCAAAGATGTTGGTATCCAGACTGGACTTTGTAGCTTTTCTTCACATCGAGTACAGAAAAAGTTTAGTTTGTGTGCGCCTCAGATGCCACATTTTAATTAGACCTCAAATACCATCAGCAGCCATAGCTCAGTGCTGTTCATTTGTTTATAGTGTTCAATGGATATGCACAGGAGTAAAGGAGAGAGAAGGATTCAGCCTGTGGGCTAGGATATCAGTCTCTAAAGAAATGTAAAGAAAAAGTAGGCTTGCATAATCTGGTAAAAAATAAGTGGTGACAATGTTGAATGTGTGAAAACAAGATTTATTCTCTCTTTTCACATAAATGTTGGTCAAACTAATCCTACAGATGTACAAAATAACTGCTGTTCTAATTATATGTCTGTAATGATTTCAAACTAAAAATTTAAAATGAAGGCATTACAGAAAGTTGGTAATGTAGTAATTCTACTCAGACTAAATCTCTTTCAAAAAGATTTCCAGATGACCACGATTTTATGACATTGGTGTGCCTCGTCCCATTAAAGCTTTTTTTGTGTTTTTCTCAGGCTTCAGGATAATAATGTAACACTTTGGTCCAAATAGGGCCAGTAACAGCCCAAAACTGGAAGCTAGAATGGCGAATACCTCTACAGCATCTGCATATTTTCCAGGGGAGTTGATATAAGCTGGGATGAATGCTATCCAAACAGCACAGAAGACCAACATGCTGAAGGTGATAAACTTGGCCTCATTGAAGTTATCTGGTAGATTCCGGGCCAAGAAAGCAAGTAAGAAACTGAGAATGGCCAATAAGCCAATATATCCTAGTAAAACTCCAAAACCAACTGTTGACCCAATTACACACTCAACTATTATCTTGTCTTTGTAGTACTGTGTGTTTTTATGAGGAGTTGGTGAGGATGACATAAGCCAGGTTGTACATATTGCTGCTTGTATTAAAGTCAGAAATACAACAGTCCCTCTCTGTTGCATTGTCCCAAACCACTTCAGACTACCACCACCTCCTGGTTTGGATGCCTTGAACACCGCCAGAACAACCATGGTCTTCACCAGGATACACGAGACACACAGCACAAAGCTGATCCCAAAGGCTGCTTGCCTCAACTGACAAGTTGACAGCCTTGGGTGACCAATGAAAAGCAAGGAGCACAAGAAGCATAGTTTGAGTGACAGCAGAATGAGGAAGCTAAGCTCTGAGTTGTTGGCCCTAACAACTGGCGTTGTACGATGATAAGTGAATATTCCAAAAACAATAGTGCATAAAAGCGTTCCCGATAAGGAAGCAGTGGTCAAGGAGATGCCCAGGGGTTCAATATAGGAAAGAAACTCCATGCTTTTGGGTACACAGTGATCACGTTGGTGGTTGGACCAAAACTCCTCTGGACATCTGGTACATTTTGTTGAGTCTAACAAACAACATGAAGTTATTGTTTAGCTGTTGAGTTTGACAATATATGTACAATAGATGTGTATTGTAGAAAAATATTTGTATCAAACAAACCTTTTTTATTGCTTATTTCACCTTCTGAACAAGCAATGCAGTCGAAGCAGCAGACAGGTTCACCTTTCTTTCTGGCCATGCGGGTGCCAGGGGGACAGCTCTCACTACACACTGACTTGGGAGGCTAAATGGGGATCAATGTCACTGCATTCAAACATTGTTCCCATTTCATGTGATGATAAATAAACATGTCAAGGGCAATAGGTTGATTGTAAGCAGACCTTTTTAGGTTCGAAATTCCAAAAGATTTTGTCTTCGTCAAGATTAAGATTATCGATTTTTGAAGCCAATTCATTAACCTCGCCCACATTTTTTACTTCTGTGCTTCCATCTGAGTGCCACATCCAGTTTATCACATCGTAGATTGGTAAAGCATCCCCACTCTCATCAAATGACACTGTATCACCAAAATTTGTAGTGAAATTTACCCTTTGCAATTGATATACAAGCTGGATGGCAGGAAAGAAGAGTAAACAGTGAAAGAATTGACATTGCAGTTTTAAGCTCTCAAATCTACATCATAATAAATAATAAACAATAATATAAATAATAACAATATAATAGTGATAAATAATAATAATAATAATAATAATAATAATAAACATAATAAATCACAGGAAAGAAACGGAATATAATGGAATTTTATTGAAAACAGACCTGCCATGGCTCTAGTCCCTGTAAACTGGCACAACTTTGACCTTGGAAAGGCCCACTCCCTGGAACACACTGCAGAATGTCATGTAGGGCATGTGCCAGGGCATAAACTGCCTTGTACACATTATACTCTGACCTGAGGTTAGACAGATCAAGGAATTCAGTCTCTATATTCCTTAGACTCTCATTGCCGGTACATAGTCTTTCTTGAGTCTGCCCTTCAAACTCCATGTCAGGGGTTACAAACTTGCACTGAAATACGTGCTCCCAAAACTGCTTTACCTAATGAAGGGGAAATCATGAATAAGGGGATTCATAAGCAAACATCAGTATCAAGTTCATGTATAGGTCACATATACATTGAAAAGTATTCCTACAATATATTTGCTTGCGATTCTGAATCGATGTGTTAGGTGAAACCCGCACTAAATTGTTTTCCTGGCTGCTGAGTGTGTCATTGTCAGGGCGTATTTGCAGTAGGTATTCCCTCAGTCCAGGTATCTCTCCCCGGCGGATGGCAATTCCCAGAGTGCCTGCAAGAAAAGGCATGTAGCTGGGGGTCTGAAGAACAATTGCTGTAGTCCAGGCTTCACTGGCAATCCACTGCAGGCCTGTAACATTCTGCCTCACTACCTGTGGATTGTAATGTATAAAAAATATATAAAGTGTTACCTCCAGTATTGTATCTACTCTAACATATTTATGCTTTTAAATTTTAATTTTGCGGAAAATGTCCCTATGTTCCTTTTCATAACAAAAATAACTAACCTCTTGCATGAGTTTAAGCATGTCGCTTTGAGGTGAGAAAACAATAACCACACGGGATGTGGATTTCTTCATTATGCCAACGATCCTCTGGAGCTCGTTTTCATCTCTTCCCCATGGCAGAACCTCTAGATAAGCCAGACAGCCTCCCCCAGACTGGGCCAGGCCTGACTGGAAAGATCGGGCAGCGTGTAGTCCGTAGTCGTCATCACTGATTAACAGGCCAAACCAAGTCCAGTTAAACCGCCTCAGAATTTGGAGGATAGCTCGTACCTGGAAGAATAAAATTTATAGCTTGTGGAACATCTAGTTAGTAGGAACATTTCCCTACATGTATTAATATCTAATTAACATTGCAAAGCCATGACATGCATGCAGATAATATATGATGCTTCATGAGCACTCAAATAATTCAGGGGGTATGGAAAGCACTCTACCTGAAAGGCATCACTTGGAATAGTTCTAAAGAATGATGGGAACAGCCTCCTGTCACTCAGACAGGAGCATGTGGCAAAATAACTCACCTGTCCAATATAAAGACAGAAATAATTGTTATGATCCATCTGCCTGAATTTAAATAGAATTAATTTGGTCGTGTCTATTTGAGTCATTTTAAAAGTAAAGGCAATCATCAAACAGAAGCCTTCTCTCATTGGAAAATGGTTGACAACTTACCATTGGTACTCTGTACAAGCTTACTATGCTAGAAATAGCGATTGTACGTGTTGAGGAAGTATCTCCCACAATTCCTAGCACAGGAGGATTCCCGTTACAGTTCTCATTTAATTGAAACGGCTCTCCTCTGCCACTGGTCATAGACAGAGCTGCACGTAATGAGATCCCTAGGTTGCCACAGCTATTATGAAGATGGTATCCTAAAGATATATTAGGAAGCAGTTTGGGGTTTCTGTTAATTTCATTAACAGCAAAGGCCATAGTCTGGGCCCGTCTGAACGCTTCAGGAGCAAAGCTTAAAAAAAGAAAAAATATATATATATAAACAACTTGTTACACATACAATTTTTAACTGATAAAATATCTTCATCAACACTCCTCAATATACTCACCCATAACAGATTGGATCTTTTGGCTCTGAAGTAAAATATAATTCAGAAGATTTTGTGTAAAAGTTCATTTTAAAGATCCCTCCTAGAATAACATCTCCAAATTTGTGCATTCCATTCAGATTAAATTGTCTCTGGGATGTGCAAGAGAAGGGACCTGTTGAAGACGTATGGGAAGAGAAAGAGAACAGAAACAAACCAACACATACGAGCAAGTGTGATTCTCTATGAGCTCTCATGACTGCCCTCTATTCAGAACCAACATTTCTCAAACACAACTTTATAAATGCCATCCCCTTTGCCAATTTTTTATTTATTTTTTATTGTTCAGCCTATCAAAACTAGGCAGAAATTTGGGGGATGGTACTGAATTGCATTACGATACGAAGAGCACGAATGACAGAATAATATACATTATTTACATAAAAATTCTCAACATGAATAGGATATTATATGAATTAACTATAATTAGCTGCAATCTCTGTGGTGATAGAGAGCACTGAATCTAGACTTGCATTGGATGGTTCTTTTAAATTGAATGCAATTTTTCTTTTGCGATTTTTCAAACAACATTAAAGTGGACATATTTCAAAAACAACACTTTTCCTGGGATTTGGGTCTTTGCTGCTCCCAGACACGTACAAACTTTGAAAAAACTCCACATGATTTTTTGAGTGAGATATGCATTTCTGAAAGTACCCCGCCTACAGTAACCAAACGAGTGAGTCCGTTTCGGCGCCCCCTTCTACGTAGGAAGGGGGCACATTTGAATATTACCTCCCACTTCCCCAGCCCCCTCCAATCCGAAAATAGCTACGATTTTGTAGACCAGCGGACGGGCGTTGGGCGGAGTTGTTCGCGCAATTCAGAACCAGGGATATTCCACACAAAAATAGATATCTAATTAGTCTGTTTGCCATGTGACTGTCTGGCAGGGATTCCGGCGGAGCTGCCGCCAAAGTTCTAGCGGCAGTCCGGCAGCTCTGGCAGGGGGAGCTCGGCGGCAGTCCGGCAGCTCAGCTGAGGGAGTACAATCCCTTTCTCCGCCGGAGCTGCCGGACTGCCGCCGAGCTCCCCCCGCCGGAGCTGCCGGATTGCCGCCAAACTCCCCCCGCCGAAGCTGCCAAGCCGGAGCTCGGCGAAGCTCCCCCGCCGGAGCTGCCGGACTGCCGCCAGAGCTTCGGCGGCAGTCCGGCAGCTCCGGCGGCAGTTCGGCAGCTCAGCTCCGGGAGTACAATCCCTTTCTCCTCCATGTCGCGGTTCAGTATGGACTTCAGAGAGTCAAGGCCAAAGTCCCTTTCCCCCAATTCTTCTCAACCACGACCGAGATAACTTGTTGTTGTGGAA
The DNA here is from genome assembly GCF_031168955.1 of Gadus macrocephalus. NCBI lineage: Eukaryota > Metazoa > Chordata > Actinopteri > Gadiformes > Gadidae > Gadus > Gadus macrocephalus. The sequence continues at coordinate 10,007,011 of NC_082397.1, read as the reverse complement.
GTACCAGAGACATCAGATGCAGTCTTTATGATTCCTAATATCATCCGAGGCGCACATAGCTTTTGGCCGTGATATTAGATATAATACTATATAAATACCTAAATACATATGTTATAGAATATTATTATTATTATATTAAATTATATTATATAGATAAAGACATCCGGGAGTCCGCAAACGGCAACAATCTCTTCTCTTCTTAACTCTGAAAGCTCATTGTTCAATGGGCAGCTCATTTGCATTAAAGCTAGAAACACCAGAAACAGCGCATTCTGAAGTGACTGAAACAGAGGGGAATAGCAGTAGGCTAGATTTTTTTTCCTAAAATCTATTTCCAGCAAACAGCTAAAATAAGATGTTTTCTGGAACTTATATACTATTTTTACTTGTTGGGAAAACACCATAATATGTCTCCTTTAAAATAACAATTTATGGAAGTCTGTAAACTAACAATTGAATTTTCCTTTTGCCAAATGGCGACATTAATTTGAGGTAGATTTCTTTATGGCGCTCGCCAGCGGATATGTACATTTAACCAATCATATTCAGCTTTATTTGTCATAGTCATCCTGGCTACTGTACAAGTTATAGATCATGGCGGAGGTAACAGCCTATTTACGTTTCTTAACAGTGTTTTTCCTGCATCATATTGGTAAACGTCAATCATAGACCTATAATTATCGCTATCTGTTACATGTATTGATCATTCATCTCGATAGCAGTCAGTGCTACAAGCTAATGTTTACTTGAAACGAGGCATGTGAATATAGGTTGTTTTTGATAACATGAAGGTGTATCAATAGTTTATTTTTGGATGCCAACTTTCTATGAAAAGGGTGATAGCCTATTTTAGTTATTGAACAGGGAAAATGACGCCATCCACTTATCAATTCCCCCTCATTCGCAGTCATTAGCACCACTTTTTAACACTTGGATTAAAAAGTAATCCTCCAATATAATTTAATCCTCTCAATACATTGAATGTTTTGGTGAAAGGACAGACCAAAAACTTGTCTTCATTAGACCATATAGGTTGAGTTTTTCATTCGTCTTTTCACTGGCACACTTAATATTGGAATATGCCGCATATTCACATTGCGGCTGATTTATATAGTTTTTAAAGGTTCAATGGCATACTACTTTATGGATGCTTTAATATAGATATTAGTAGGCCCCAAACACAGCATTTGAAGACGTTCCCGAAATTCAGCCCTGGTGCAGAATTACAGCCACTACAAGCCAGTCGCACATTGAGCTTTCCCCAAATGCGCCGTTTCTGTGTCTGTAGCTTTAATGCAAATGAGGAGGAGAGAGGCGGGTCAAGGAGGAGGGTGGGGGTGTGGCCTTGAGCAGCTTGTAGCCACGATACCGTGCGCTATGTTTACAGTGGATGCATCGCAATGGTGAGGCGCACACAGCCGTTGTTCTGTAAATATTCTAGAACACATGGGAGTCCTGGAGCTCTATATCTAAATAATTTCATATTTTACATAGATATCTATATCATATAATATATATTATCACGGCCAAAAGCTGTGTGAGCCTCCAGGCGATATTATGAATCTCAAACGACCGCGTCGGGTTCTCCGACATCTCTGGTTCTTCCACGTCCACATCAATCTGAGGGGTATTCCACAAAGCCGGTTTTACCAAATAACCGGGTAAATTAACCCAGGGTTTGCGGTAACCCTAGGTTCTCCGTTCCAAAATGTCACAACATAAAGTATAAAATAGTCCTAACGGACTTACAGTCAGGTCCATAAATATTGGGACATCGACACGATTCCAATCTTTTTGGCTCTATACACCACCACAATGGATTTGAAATGAAACGAACATGATGTGCTTTAACTGCAGTCTTTCAGCTTTAATTTGAGGGTATTTACATCCAAATCAGGTGAACGTGTAGGAATTACAACAGTTTGTATATGTGCCTCCCATTTTTTAAGTGACCAAAAGTAATGGGACAAATTAACAATCAAACTTTCACTTTTTAATTCTTGGTTGCAAATCCTTTGCAGTCAATTACAGCCTGAAGTCTGGAACGCATAGACATCACCAGACACTGGGTTTCATCCCTGGTGATGCTCTGCCAGGCCTCTACTGCAACTGTCTTCAGTTCCTGCTTGTTCTTGGGGCATTTTCCCTTCAGTTTTGTCTTCAGCAATGCTCAATCGGATTCAGGTCAGGTGATTGACTTGGCCATTGCATAACATTCCACTTCTTTGCCTTAAAAAATTCTTTGGTTGCTTTCGCAGTATGCTTCGGGTCATTGTCCATCTGCACTGTGAAGTGCCGTCCAATGAGTTCTGAAACATTTGGCTGGATATGAGCAGATAATTTTGCCCGAAACACTTCAGAATTCATCCTGCTGCTTTTGTCATTCATTGTGGTGGTGTATAGAGCCAAAAAGATTAGAATTGTGTCGATGTCCCAATATTTATGCGGTCAGCGATCCGCTGCCAGGCTTTGGTTCTCTGGGTTGCAGAGGCTTTAATGTTCCCTTTTCTCGTGATAATGTCCTTCTCCTCGTCATAGCTCTCCAGGAGAACCTGGAGTTCCATTTCATTGAAATAAGAGGCCCGTTTCGCCATTTCGATCAGGGTTTCCATGATCCATACATCACGTCTTTATAGGTTTGGCGTGGACGCGCACAACCCTGTGTTAACCAACCCCGTGTTGATTGAACTAATGCATAACCCGTGCGGTGGAACCGAAGGCTCTGATTTAGTTGGCACAGGGTCAATCAACCTAGAGTTCAGCGTTAACTCTGTGTTTGTTAAAGCTCCACTCTTGGAATACCCCTCTGAAGTAGACTGAACCACGACATGGAGGAGAAAGGGATTGTTGCCCACGATTGTTGACCACGGTTGACTCACGCCGGAGCCTTGCTGCCCTTAGGCACCACGGCCCCCTGCAGCGCCGAGGCGGTAGTCCCTCGGCAGCGGGATGCGGGGCTCAAGCGGGAGACATTCGCGGCCAACAATCCCTTTCCCCTCCATGTCGTGGTTCATGTACTTCAGGGAGTCAAAGCCAAAGTTCCTTTCCCCCAATTCATTCTCAACCATGGCTGAGATAACCCACACTACGAGTCCCGTTGTGGAAATACCACAGGCGAGAGTCCGACCTTTTATGCGCCATAACACCAACAGCAAACACTTGCGTCACAGTGTGTGTAATCTCACACACACACGCACACACACACGCACGCACGCACACACACACACACACACAAACACGTGGCGCTCGCACGGTCGTGTCTCATTGGCGGGACAAATTCTCAAGGCAGAGAAAGCTTAGATCCTTTACGACGACATATGGGACCACATTCCAAATCAGTGCGCTTGAGCCTCCGTTTTTTCAAAGGCGAGCAGAACACCTAGTGCTCGTTTTACACCAAACACAACTTTTACCCACTGGGAGACCATAGGCAGGCTAGGGGAACTCATATTTATGTTGGAAGACCTCATGAAGTGAGATTTTCATGCCATAGGACCTTTAACGTTTGTGTGGACTTTGTTGTTGATAAAACGTGATGCGAGAAAAGCATTTTGTTTTCACATGCAGGTAGGCCAAGGCGAAAAGGGTGAGATTTGTTTAAGTTAGCGTGAGTTTGCAGAATTTTGTTTTAGATATTCTATCGAACCTATCTGTAATGAAACGTCAAGTATTATTGCATAGTCTTAGAAAAAAGAGCCATTAAAAACAAATAAAATGTGTATTAATTTATTCAGAATATATGTTGGACAAACTATCTGATTTACATTTAAAGTTTTGTTACAATTTGATCAAGGATATTTAGTTATCACACAATGCAGGCAATGTTGTCTAAATTCTATACATCTCACTGACCCAATGCATTTATTAAAAACATAACAAATCAATGCACTGTTTCTATGATCTTGGTGTGCCTCGTCCCATTAAAGCTTTCTTAGTGTTTTTCTCAGGCTTAAGGAGAATTATGTAACACTTTGGTCCAAATAGGGCCAGTAACAGCCCAAAACTAGAAGCTAGAATGGCAAATACTTCTACAGCATCGGCATATTTACCAGGGGAGTTAATATAAGCTGGGATAAAGGCTATCCAAACAGCACAGAAGACCAGCGTGCTAAAGGTGATAAACTTGGCCTCATTGAAGTTATCTGGTAGATTTCGTGCCAAGAATGCAAGCAGGAAACTGAGAATAGCCAGTAAGCCAATGTAGCCCAGTAATACTCCAAATCCTACTGTGGACCCCACTACACACTCAACTACTATCCTGTCGCTGTAGTACTCTGTGTTTTCATGAGGAGCAGGTGAGGAAGACACAAGCCATGTTATACAAACTGCTGCTTGTATTAAAGTCAGAAATACAACAGTCCCTCTCTGTTGCATTACCCCAAACCACTTCAGACCACGGTCACCACCTGGTTTGGAGGCCTTGAATACTGCCAGAACTACCATGGTCTTCACCAAGATACACGAAACACATAGAACAAAGCTGATCCCAAATGCTGCATGCCTCAACTGGCAAGTCCACAGCCTTGGTTTACCAATGAAAAACAAGGAGCACAAAAAGCATAATTTGAGTGACAGCAGAATGAGGAAGCTAAGCTCTGAGTTGTTGGCCCTAACCACTGGCGTGGTCCGATGCCGGGTGAAGATTCCCAAAACAATGGTGCATAAGAGTGCTCCAAATAATGATGCTGTTGTGAAGGAGATTCCCAGGGGTTCAACATAGGAAAGAAATTCCTTGCTTTTGGGGACACATTGATCCCGATGGATGTTGGACCAAAAATCCTCTGGACAGCTTGTACATTCGGTTGAATCTAACAAACAATCGGAAGGTATTCATACTTTTGGTCAGGGCTTTTGAAAAAAGATTTGCAGTATACAAATATATATATTGCAAACAAACCTGTCTCATTGCTTATTTTTCCATCTGAACAAGGGATGCAGTCGAAGCAGCAGACAGGTTCACCTTTCCTTATGGCCATGCGAGTGCCTGGGGGACAGCTCTCGCTACACACTGACCTGGGAGGCTATGGGGGAACAAGTTGATTGCATTAAAATCAAATTCCTATCATGATGAATGAATCATGTCCCTGGCAATTAATAGTTGGGAAGCAGACCTTTTTTGATTCAAAATTCCAAAAGATTTTGTCTTCATCAAGGTTAAGATCAATGAGTTTTGAAGCCATTTCTTTAACGTCTCCCACATTTGTAACCTCTGTGCTTCTGTCTGGGAGCCACCTCCAGTTCATCACATCATAGATTGGTAAAACATCCCCATTCTCATCAAATGATACTTGATCCCCAAAATCTGTAGTGAAATTGACTCTTTGCAAATAATATACAAGCTGAATGGCAGGACAGAAGTGTAAAGAGAGAAAACATCAATATTGCACTATTGAGCTCAGGAATCAACTTTATAATAAATCACAGGAAAAAAACGATACAATGGAATTTATTAGAAAACAGACCTGCCATGGCTCTAGTCCCTGCAAACGGGCACAGCTTTGCCCTCGGAAAGGCCCACTCCCTGGAACACACTGCAGATTTTCATGCAGAGCATGTGCTAGCGCATATACAGCTTTGTACACATTATACTCTGGCCTGAGGTTAGACAGATCCAAGAATTCAGTCTCTATATTCCTTAGAACCTCATTCCCTGTACATAGTCGTTCTTGAGTCTGACCTTCCGCCTCCATTCCAGCAGATACAAATTTACACCGAAATATGTGCTCCCAAAACTGCTTCACCTAATGAAGGGGGATTCATAAATAAGGGGGACTAATGAGCAAACATAAGCAGCCTTGAGATCATATTTATATTGATTGTTTCTACAAGGCAGATAAAAGACTCAGTCTGTTAGGTGAAACCCGCACTAAGGTGTTGTCCTGGGTGCTGAGTGTGTCATTGTGAGGGCGTATGGTCAATAGGAAGTCCCTGAGTCCTGGTATTTCCCCTCGGCGGATGGCAATGCCCAGAGTGCCTGCAAGAAAATGCATGTAGCCTGGAATATGGAGCACTTTGGCTGTACTCCAGGCTTCACTGGCAATCCATTGTAGGCCTGTCACATTTTGTTTTACTACCTGTTGATTAGATTGTACAAAGTATATAAATTAACAAGATCTTTTTTTTTTTTGCATCTACAGAAACATTTAAGTATTTCCCCTGCTTTTATTCTAGCATTGAAAAATCAGCACTAGATTCCAATAGCTATCTATAATTAAATCACTAACCTCTTCCATGAGATCAAGCATGTTGCTTGGATGTGCAAAAACAGTAACCACACTGGATGTGGATTTCTTCATTCTGCCGACAATCCTCTGTATTTCATTAACATCGTGTCCCCAGGGCAGAACCTCTAGATAAGCCAGACAGCCTCCACCAGACTTGGCCAGGCCTGACTTGAATGAATGGGCCGTGTGGCGACCGTAGTCGTCATCACTGATCACAAGACCAACCCAGGTCCAGCCAAACCTCCTCAGAATCTGTAGCATAGCTCGCACCTGGTTTAACAATTTTTTGAGAAACACATTTTGTAATATTTAGGAGAAACATATATTTCAATAACATTACATGTCGACAAATAATTTTCATGTGGTAATAAAATTACCTGAAATGCGTCACTTGGAATCGTTCTAAAGAATGAAGGGAACTGCCTTCTGTCACTAAGACAGGAACATGTGGCAAAATAACTGACCTTTGAAGGCAAAGATATCATTTATTGTCATGACCCATATTTATAATTTCTAACATATTTATCAACAAGAAGCTTTTTCTAAAAAATGACTTACCATTGGTAGACTGTACAAGCTTAGGATGCTAGAAATGGCAATAGTACGCGTTGAGGAAGAATCTCCCACAATACCCAAAACAGGAGGATACCCGTAACAGCTCTCATTTAATTTAAACGGTTCTCCTCTGCCACTGGTCATAGACAGAGCTGCACGGAATGAGATCCCTAGTTTGACACAGCTATCATATAGACTGTATCCCAACGATATATTAGGAAGCAGTTTGGAGTTTCTGTTAATTTCATCAACGGCAAAGGCCATGGTCTGGGCCTGTCTGAAACCTCGAATATCAAAGCTGAAAAATAATAATAATAAAACAAAATCAGTGTGTAAGCAAAAGTATTACATGTCATCGGATAGTAAATACCCTTGATCATCCTAGACGTACTCACCCATGGCATATGGGATCATTCGGCTCTGACGTGAAATACAGTTCAGAAGATGCAGTGTAATAGTTTATAGCAAAGATCCCTCCTAGAATAACATCACCAAACTTATGCATTCCTTTCAGATTCAATTTTCTCTGGGATGTACAATTGAAGGGTCCACTTAAAGACATATGGGAAGAGAAAGAGAACACAAACAAACATACACATATGAACAAATGGGATTCATTATGAGCTCTCATGACTGCCCTCCAATCTGAACCCACCTTTCTCAAACAAATGATTTTCTAGAACACAAATTTATGTGTTTTAACAGTCAAATGCCCTCCCCTTATTTTTTCTTTATTTTTTTTTACTGAGCCTATCACGACAGGGCAGACATTTTGGGGTGGAAATTATACTGCATCATGATACTATGACTAAATAATATACATAATTATTATAAAATTCTAAACTGCCGAAAATTATAAGAGGAGGTTTTTTTCTTTATCTTGTATAGTTTCATTTTTATGATTTTCTGCACTAAAATAGGCCATTTTTTTTGTGTGTATTGTTTTTTAAAGAGTCTCTCTATATATAGCGCTACTCAGTTACCGACCACAGTGTAGGTAATGAGTAATTTATATCTTGTCACATCTAGAAATCAATGAGTAATTTATATCTTGTTACATCTAGACATCAACGGGCCACCCCCATAGATCTGCCAAAATGTTCACATATTTGAAAAGCATTCTTGTGAACCACCATGACAAATGTACTGGACACAGGAAGTAGATTATCTTTCATTGTTATTTTGTTTGGTTGGGGAGGGGATTCCACACACATAAAATGTACTGAAGCAGTAAATGACGTCGCCCTTAAGAGTCAGCATCTATGGGAGGGTCCGTATTAACAGTTATATAATTCTATGTAGGAGCTGCCTCAACTCTATCACATAGGCTTTTGATGATAAGGATGAGGAATTCTTGAATTATTTTACTTGGTCCACATACCTTTTTGGATATTGTATAAATTGACCAGGCTAGGTGGCTCTTCTACACCTTTTCTTTTTTTCTGTCACCAAGCCACTGGTAGATGTCGAAAAGCAGGTTTATTGCAGAGTTGGAAGGTTTGTTGCATGCATAGCAGGTGTTGAATACTTACATGTCATATCTATCGCCCTGAGTGTGTGTGGAAACATGCGATTTATCCTGTGTGCCTTGATTGCCTCAAAAACTACAGGTGTGGAGCCTCACCCAGCCAGAGAGTCTAATCAGTCGGACTTGGCCCAGGTATAGATGTTTAAGCCAGCTATCAACACATACTTCGAATACCCCTCTCCAAAAAAAGTATGAAAATACTATAAACTGAACTCTGAAAATGATACCCTACCGAGCAAAAACAACCCCAAACTGCCACTGTCCCCACAACTCCCCATCCTGACAAGCCAACCGCCCTCCCCCTCCATCTCTGAGACTGGAGGCCTGGTGCCTTGACTGACGTAGGTGTTGCTGGGTCTGGCCATTGCATGGCTTCTGGACGGTCTGGGAGGAGGCTTGACCCTGTTGATAGCTCAACTGAGGTCCTGGAACAGCACTATGTAGGGCTACCCTCCACCAAGATGACAGGGCATATTCACCAGCTCCTTCTCGGAGCATGGGGCCTTGGACTGCTGTGCTAGCCGCTAGCTGCAGACTGCTGCTCTTGCACTATGATCTACTTCCTCCGCTGGGCACTACCAATGACTTTTACTGTCGTCGGTTAAAGGGCTGGTGCTGGCTGTGTGTTAACACTGCTGGGTTCCAGGGGTTTCCTCGGCAGCCCTTCTGAGTCCGTTCTGGGTCATAGAGTCCCCAAGTTGTGTGACATGAAATACTACCAATCAAAGTGTAATCAAAAATTGCTAATATATTGTGGCAACCCGGCCCCGACACGGCGGGCCTGGAAGCCCAGAGGGCAGGTAATACGAGCTGTCTACCACCCTTTTCCCCCAGAGGGCGCCAAGGGTCGCATTGGCAAAGTCCCACTCAACGCCAACGGGAGACACCTGTGTACCAGGCCAATCAGACCCAGGTGAGGGCTATAAAGAGAAGCTGAGATTCAGTCTAAAGACAGGAGGTATGTGACCCATGTGGGAGCAGAGAGCGGAGCGAGATTCCCTACCCGGACGGACCTTTGCCCCGGGACCCGGTCTAGAGAAGACCACAGGAGACCACGGAAGGATCTCCTCACCTGGATACCGGGACAGCGCGTGAGACACGACCACAGCATCCCCAGTGGCTCACGGAGCCCAGACTCTTTATTTGTTATAGTTTGCATTGACGGGTGATTCCCCTTTTTTCCGTTGTTTGGAATTAATAAACGTGCCTTGTTGGCAGTTTGAGCATCCGAGACTCTTGTTCCTTGAGCCGGGTTACCACAATATATCCGTTTGTATTTGATATTAATTGTATCAAATACAAACATTTTAATAAATAATCCTTCCAGTCAGGCCTCCCCCAGACTGGGCCAGGCCTGACTGGAAGGATCGGGCAGCATTTAGTCCGTAGTCGTCATCACTGATTAACAGGCAAAAACAAGTCCAGTTAAACCACCTGAGAATTTAGAGCATAGCTCTTACCTGGTAGAATAAAATGAATAGCTTGTGGAAAATCTAGTAGGAACATTTCCCTACATTTATGAATATCTTATTCACATTGTAAAGCCATGACATGCATGCAGATAATGTATGGTGCTTCATGAGCGCTAAAATAATTCAGGGGGTAAGGAAAGCGCTCTACCTGAAAGGCATCATTTGGAATAGTTCTAAAGAACAGCCTTCTGTTACTCGGACAGGAACATAGGGCAAAATAACTCACCTGTCCAACGTAAAGACAGAAATAATGCTTATGATCCATCTGCCTGAAATTAATTAAAATTGATTTGCTTGTCCATTGACATTCCTCCCTCTACCTGTAGGGTATAGGGATATTGTTGTATATTGTTGTTTGTGTCTGGTACTGTTCCCTTTGGCCTGCAGGAGGAGCTAGAGTGTTCCTGTCCTAATGAGGGAATTGGAGCCAGCCGTGTTCATGGCTGCCGGGGATATAGGCGGTGTCCTGTGGCCCCATCCTCTCTCTCTCTCTCTCTCTCTGATGGACGCGGTTTGAGGGCTGGATGCAGCGGATCGCAATGTCTTTTCTGCGTTGTGCATTGCACGTTACCTTCTATGTTGAGTTATGGAAATACCTGTGAATAAATACAGATTATTGTAATTTACGTTACCCGACGGTGTCTGTCTCCCTATGTGCAACGCCTTCGAGCCAAGGCGTTTGGGACATTTGGGGGCTCATCCATTATTTTCCTTGTTTAAGGCTCATGTTGGCTGTGATAGCGACGTGCGGTGTATTAGGCTAGACTACTTTGATTTCCACGGCCTGTTGTGACGTGAGGTGAGTAGGTCTAGTGCTAACTGGCGAGGGTTTTTGTGAGTGGAGCTGTAGTAGTGGGCGTGGTTTGAGTCTGCTGTATACTCGCCTGGTTGTTTGGGGAGATCTACGCTGTCTCAAGTTGGTAATGTTAATTTAGGCACGTTGGGGATTTTTAGTTCTCGACTCAACTGTCCAATCAGTTTTGTTTTGTGGGGTGAAATCGTGGTTTTCATAGTTGGGCGGCTAGTTACAAGAGCAAACGCTGTCCCCATTTAGAGCGCCTCCGCGCTGGGTGTTAAGGCAAACGCTCACCGGACCATCTGCCCGATTCGCGTCGGTAAATGAAGTCGGGCTATTTAATCTGGCCGACTCGAACACCGACATGGGCGGTACACACCTACGGGATTACAGCCGACGCCGTACGTTCCGTGCTTGCACGAGATGTAATGTCTCCAAAACAACAGATGGCGCTAATCTGTATTGTTGGCCAAAAAACACGAAAACCGGAAGTAGCAGGTCCTCTCTAGACCAAAACACAGAGCAGCGACGGTCTATCCTCCACCATGGCGATGAATTGTTGCTCAAGCTCTTCGATCCACATTATTCAATCCAAGGTCAACAATCAAAACGATGCCAAACAATGTGTTGAGAGTGTGTCGACATCTTCTTCAATTACACTGTTTATCTGGTATGTTTACCATCCTCACTTCCGGGCTTCACTGATTCGCTAGTCAAGCTGCTAGCCCTCCACCAATCAGAATGGTAAAAGAATGACCGACTCGAATGGCCGATCACACATGTTAAGTCGGCTGAAATGAACGCCGAAGTGGCCGATTTGAGCGACCATACCAAATAGATTCATGTTGCAGATTTTCGGACCGGTGGTCACCGCTGCATCGACTTTGGTCGGGATGGCTGGCATCTGACGGTATTGTTCGGTGTGCATTTCTTTTGTTCACTAATCCCCGGTTCTTGGGCTCCGTCAGAAGATAGGTGAGTTTAGGCGGGGGGTAAATGGTTAGGGGGACACTTTGTAATTGGTTTTCCCTACTATGCTAGCCGCGTTGCACCTTGTTTGATCGGTGTAGCAGGTTCCAAATGAGTGCGAGCAGGCAGAGTTGTCAACCCTCAGCGGGAGATCGTTTTAATGTCTTTTAAAGCCGAACAAAATCACTTAAACTATAAACAAGGTTCTCTCAGGGGATCTCTTGGGTCCGTTCTGGATCTCTCTGGTCCGGTTTCTCCCGGATTCCTTTCTCCTCACTACAACACAAAGCAGGCACATAAGTACAAACACTCCCTGATTGGCCTGAGTGCTCACACCTGCTCGCACTCAGGTCCAATCCCCCCAGCCAATCCGGTGCGCTCCCGACCTGCCCATACTCCCCCTGCAGGCCAGACGTCGCATGTCCCCTCACAATCAGATTTATTTTTCGTTCACATTTGGTTATGGTAGGCCGGTTATGAGCGCATTGGATGCGTTTTGGGATGCTCCATCTGAGAGTTAATAGAAGTTACAGAACGGTTTTCTATTGAGATTACACTGCCTAAAACTGCCAGGAAGGACCGTTTGGAGTTTAAAGGCAAAAGAGGTGTTGCACTTTTTTTGTTCTCCGATTGTTGATTCGGTTATGGAGCAGTCGCCCAGTCAAAAATCTGATGTTACAGCGTCCGCTATGGCTTACAGTGTGCTAACTTTTGAAGAGCAAAAAAATATTTTGCAAATGCAACTTCAGCAGAAGAGATGTGACGCGGTGGAAGGGGAACAGGAACGTTTGTTGGAGCAGGAAAGAATACGGTTGGAACGTCTTCGACTGGACCTGATGGCAGAGGGGAAGTACGGAAATTCCAAGCAGCCATCGGGCCTAGCAAGTATGGTTAAGTTTCTCCCGAAGTTCAATAAGCGAAGTTTTTTTTCCCAATTTCAAAGTGTCACTAGTGATCTGGGGTGGACTGGTGAGGACCAAGTTTTATTGTTACAGACTGCCTTATACGGGAAATCCCAAGAAGCTTATGTCGCTCTGTCCACTACCGATCGGAAAGATTATAGAACTGTTAAGGAAGCAGTGCTGAAAGCATACAAGCTTGTCCCTGAGGCTTACCGACAGCGTTTTCAGAATCATCGAAAGTCGGATAAACAAACATATGCTGAGGCAGCCAGGGAACAGTCCAGTTTGTTCCACCGTTGGCTCGCAGCTGAGGCTGTTGATTTCGATTCGTTGTGCAATTTAATGATTGTGGAGCAGATTACATCTTGCCCGAAAAGGTGGCTACCTATGTAAACGAACATAAGGTAAAAACTGTTAAGGAAGCCAGTTCTCTTGGCGATGGTTATATTTTAACACACAAGAGTAACCTGCATGAATTCTCGCCGCGCAAAGATTATTATCGGCGAGAACAGCAACCAACTTTCCAGCAGCGCTCTAGTCATGTTAACACAGGACCTCACGTGAGGTTTAAGTTCGGGTCTGGGGGAAAAAATAAGGAGGGTCATTTTGACATTTGCCGTGAGTGCCATAAGCCAGGGCACTTCAGACGTAATTGTCCTGATTTGGCCCGTAAACAGCCTACGGTCAGCACGAGAGAGGTTGGTTGTGTGTCCTCTGTGAGTTTTGCTCACATGAAAAGTGCTAATGCAGATACGGGCGAACTGTTACATTCCGGGGTGTTCTACCGTAGCAGGTGAAGGCGAAAGCTTGTGTGTGTGGTGCCTAGGACTATTCCTGACGCTGATTACACGCTGTTTGTTAGTGACTCACGTAGAGTGCCAGTCAAAATATTGTGCGACACTGGAGCGTCAGAGAGTTTCATCCGTCAGGCTGTGCTCCCATTTTCATAAGCATCAGACACTGATAGTGCGGTCTTGATTCGAGGAATTGGGTTACATTCGTTTTCTGTACCTTTGCATAGGATCGAGCTGAATTCCGGTTTTGTAAACGGCGAAGTGACTATCGCTGTTCGTCCTTCGCTGCCTGTGGATTGCATTGAATTAGATTTTGGGCAATAATTTGGGACATGATTCTGTTTTTCCTTTTCAATCTCCGCCACCGCCTGTGGTCAGTAGGCCCCCAGGAGTGGAACTGTCAACTGAGTCTGACAAGTGTTTTGAGTTCCAAGTTCCAAGAGGTGTTCACTGCCTGCATGGTGACTCGTGCTAGGGCTTGTGCGCAGGTAGAGGGTTCATCAGGTGTTCCTGTGACGTTGTCCAAATTGTTTATTCCAGAGTTACCAGCGCCGTTATCTGTGGGTAAGGTTATTGAGGCTCAGAAAGATGAAACCTCTTTGAAAAAGTATTTTTCAATGGTTGTGGATAATCAGGGTGTGGAGCATGATTATTTTGTGGGATGCTGCTTCGCAGTTGGTTGCCTTTTGCAGGTACTGAGGTGACCGGTCAAGTGATGCAGGTGGTAATGCCTGAGAAATATCATGATCTGGTATTGAAGGCCACTCATGGGGAAAACATCCGGACATTTTTGTGTAAAGAAAACGTATAACCATGTGTTGCAGCATTACAACACATGGTTACATTACAGAGTATATGGTCACGGTAATGTGCCAGGCTACCCGGTATCCTGCAGCATATGCAGCGAGGTCGATTAACACAAAGGCTGCAGTGAAGTCGTTGACTCAGTTATTTTCCATTTTTGGCATGCCGAATGTGATCCAGAGCGACCGTGGTTAAAATTTACATCTAAGACCTTTGCTGAGGTGTTGAAACAATTACACATTACGCACATTCTCAGCAGCGCGTACCATGCGCAAAGCCAGGGGGCGCTGGAACGTTTTCATGCCACCTTGAAGTCTTTGTTGCATGCCTATTCTATTGAGTTAAAGCGAGATTGGGAGGAGGGCTTACCATGGCTCTTGCTGGCGGCATGTGCAGTCGTGCAGGAAAGAACTGGGTTTAGTCCTAATGACCTCGTCTTTGGCCACAAGGTGCGGACACCTCTGTCTGTCTTGGGCAGTGAGTTGGGCAGTACAGAACCACCAGAGAGCTTGGCCGACCACGTTTAAGGTTTTCGTTGCAGAATGTTCCTTGCATGGAAGATGGCTAGCGAAAATCTGGGTCGTGCTCAAAAGAAAATGAAGACACTTTATGACCGTAAGACAGTCGTAAGGGCTTTTAGCCCAGGTGATGAAGTTCTTGCCTTGCTGCCAATACGAGGTTCACCTTTTGAGGCCAAGTACTTGGGCCCGTACACTGTCAACCGCCAGGTCTCAGATACAAATTATGTTGCGTCAACTCCGGAAAGAAGACGCAAAACACAGCTTTACCATGTCAACCTGCTCAAGCCTTATTTCTCTTTGTCTTTACAGGGGAAGGGGGCAGTGCTGAAACCAGTAGGGTTTGCAGCGGGGCTGGCCACACCCGAAATATCTCAGGTGGCAACTGAGGATGGCGTGTGTGGGTCGGATGATGCAGTGTTGCACGCTCGGCTAGATAAGAGTGTAATGCTAGCTGGTTTGGATAGTCTTCTTGGCCATTTGGACGTTGAACAACTGGGACAACTGAAAAGATAATTTTTGAGTTTTCATCTTCATTTTCTGACACGCCGACCTGTACCAGCGTGATCGACCACGATATAGTGGTGGGAGATGCGAAACCGATTCCGGCCGGGAAAATGTAGTGGCTGACGCCTTTTCTCGAGCCACGGATGGATTGGAATGAGGGTGAATGTCTGTCTGTCTCATGTCTTGTTCTGCTTAAGGTGTGCTGTGTATCCAAGTGCCGGGTATGCAAGAGAGTGGAGGCGGTAATAGGGTTGTGAGTAAGACTGTGTAGGCTGTTTGACTTTTGGCCTATATGTCTCTGTACAAAACTATGTGTTTTTTGGGGTTTATGTGTGCAAGTATAAAATAAGTTGTGGTGATTGGGATTTAGAAATGTTTTCCAAGAAGCCCAGGATATGGTCTCCTGTCTTATGGGGGGGAGTGATGTGACAATTCCTCCCTCTCCCTGTAGGGTATAGGGATATTGTTGTATATTGTTGTTTGGGTCTGGTACTGTTCCCTTTGGCCTGCAGGAGGAGCTAGAGTGTTACTGTCCTAATGAGGGAATTGGAGCCAGCCGTGTTCATGGCTGCCGGGGTGTGTGTCTCCCTATGTGCAACGCCTTCGAGCCAAGGCGTTTGTGACAATTGAAAGTAAAGGCAATTATCTACCAGAAGCCTTCTCTCATTGGAAAATGTGTGACAACTTACCATTGGTACTCTCTACAAGCTTACTATGCTAGAAATCGCGATAGTACGTGTTGAGAAAGTTTCTCCCACCATTCCTAGCACAGGAGGATTCCCGTAACTGCTCATTTATTTGAAACGGCTCTCCTCTGCCACTGGTCATAGACAGAGCTGCACGTAATGAGATCTCTAGGTTGCCACAGATATTATAAAGATTGAATCTTAAAGATACATTAGGAAGCAGTTTGGAGTTTCTGTTAATTTCAATAACAGCAAAGGCCATAGTCTGGGCCCGTCTGAACGCTTCAGCATCAAAGCTTAGAAAAATAAAAACTGTCTATAAACAACAATTGTATGTTACACATACAATTTTTAACAGTTAAAATGCCTTCAACACTTCTCAATATACTCACCCATAACAGTTTGGATCTTTTGTCTCTGAAGTAAAATATAGTTCAGAAGAATTTGTGTTAAAGTTCATATTAAAGATCCCTCCTAGAATAACATCCCCAAATTTATGCATTACATTCAGATTAAATTGTCTCTGGGATGTACATGAGAAGGGACCTGTTGAAGACGTATGGGAAGAGGAAGAGAACAGAAACAAACCAACACATACAAGCAAGTGTGATTCTTTATGAGATCTCATGACTGCCCTCTATTCAGAACCAACATTTCTCAAACACAACTTTATAAATGCTTTGCCAATTATTTATTTTTTCATTGTTCAGCCTATCAAAACTAGGCAGACAACTGGGGGAAGGAACTGGATTGCATTACGATAAGAACAGCATGAATGACAGAATAATATACATAATTATATTACAATTCTCAACATCAAAAGGACATATTAATTAACTATAATTAGCTGCAATGTCTGTGGTGATATGGAGCACTGAATCTAGACTTGCTTTGTACTGTTCTTTTAAATTGAACACAATTTAAAATAACATTTCATTGAAGTCTGTAACAATGCATTTCCGTTATTGAACAGGGAAACTAACGCCACCAACACACCCACTTATCATAATCCCCTCATTCGCGAACAGTCATTAGTTCCACTTTTTAACACTTGAATTAAAAAGTAAAGCTCCAGTATAATTTAATCCTCATAATACATTGAATGGTTTGGTGCAAGGACAGATCACAAACTCGTCTTCACTAGACTATATAGGTTGAGTATTTCATTCGTCTTTTCACTGGCGCGATTATTATTGGAATTTGCAGCATATTCACATTGCGGCCAGTTTATGTAATTTGTAATGTTCGTGTGGACTTTATTGTTCATGGAACATGATGCGAGAAAAGCATTTCGTTTTCACATGCAGGTAGGCCGAGGCGAAAAGGGTGATATTCGCTTAAGTTAGCGTGAGTTTGCAGAACATTATTGTGATATTCTATCTAACCTAATGAAACATCAAGTATTATTGCATTGTCTTATGAGAAAAAAAGCCATTAAAACCAAATAAAATGTCTATTTATTTATTCACGATATTAATATATATGTTGGACAAACTATCTGATTTACATTTAAAATTGCTACAATTTGATAGAGGATATTAAGTTATAAAATGCAGGCAATGTTGTCTAAATTCTATACATCTCACGGACTCAATGAATTTATTAAAATCAACCATGACAAATCAATGCACTGTTTCTATGATCTTGGTGAGCCTCGTCCCATTAAAGCCTTTTTTGTGTTTTTCTCAGGCTTAAGGAGAATAATGTAACACTTTGGTCCAAATAGGGCCAGTAACAGCACAAAACTAGAAGCTAGAATGGCAAATACTTCTACAGCATCGGCATATTTACCAGGGGAGTTAATATAAGCTGGGATAAAGGCTATCCAAACAGCACATAAGACCAGCGTGCTGAAGGTGATAAACTTGGCCTCATTGAAGTTATCTGGTAGATTTCGTGCCAAGAATGCAAGCAGGAAACTGAGAATAGCCAGTAAGCCAATATAGCCCAGTAATACTCCAAATCCTACTCTGGACCCCACTAGACACTCAACTACTATCCTGTCGCTGTAGTACTCTGTGTTTTCATGAGGAGCTGGTGAGGAAAACACAAGCCATGTTATACAAACTGCTGCTTGTATTAAAGTCAGAAATACAACAGTCCCTCTCTGTTGTATTACTCCAAACCACTTCAGACTACCGTCACCACCTGGTTTGGAGGCCTTGAATACTGCCAGAACTACCATGGTCTTCACCAGGATACATGAGACACACAGAACAAAGCTGATCCCAAATGCTGCATGCCTCAACTGGCAAGTCCACAGCCTTGGTTTACCAATGAAAAACAAGGAGCACAAAAAGCATAATTTGAGTGACAGCAGAATGAGGAAGCTAAGCTCTGAGTTGTTGGCCCTAACCACTGGCGTGGTCCGATGCCGGGTGAAGATTCCCAAAACAATGGTGCATAAGAGTGCTCCAAATAATGATGCTGTTGTGAAGGAGATTCCCAGGGGTTCAACATAGGAAAGAAATTCCTTGCTTTTGGGGACACATTGATCCCGATGGATGTTGGACCAAAAATCCTCTGGACAGCTTGTACATTCGGTTGAATCTAACAAACAATCGGAAGGTATTCATACTTTTGGTCAGGGCTTTTGAAAAAAGATTTGCAGTATACAAATATATATATTGCAAACAAACCTGTCTCATTGCTTATTTTTCCATCTGAACAAGGGATGCAGTCGAAGCAGCAGACAGGTTCACCTTTCCTTATGGCCATGCGAGTGCCTGGGGGACAGCTCTCGCTACACACTGACCTGGGAGGCTATGGGGGAACAAGTTGATTGCATTAAAATCAAATTCCTATCATGATGAATGAATCATGTCCCTGGCAATTAATAGTTGGGAAGCAGACCTTTTTTGATTCAAAATTCCAAAAGATTTTGTCTTCATCAAGGTTAAGATCAATGAGTTTTGAAGCCATTTCTTTAACGTCTCCCACATTTGTAACCTCTGTGCTTCTGTCTGGGAGCCACCTCCAGTTCATCACATCATAGATTGGTAAAACATCCCCATTCTCATCAAATGATACTTGATCCCCAAAATCTGTAGTGAAATTGACTCTTTGCAAATAATATACAAGCTGAATGGCAGGACAGAAGTGTAAAGAGAGAAAACATCAATATTGCACTATTGAGCTCAGGAATCAACTTTATAATAAATCACAGGAAAAAAACGATATAATGGAATTTATTAGAAAACAGACCTGCCATGGCTCTAGTCCCTGCAAACGGGCACAGCTTTGCCCTCGGAAAGGCCCACTCCCTGGAACACACTGCAGATTTTCATGCAGAGCATGTGCTAGCGCATATACAGCTTTGTACACATTATACTCTGGCCTGAGGTTAGACAGATCCAAGAATTCAGTCTCTATATTCCTTAGAACCTCATTCCCTGTACATAGTCGTTCTTGAGTCTGACCTTCCGCCTCCATTCCAGCAGATACAAATTTACACCGAAATATGTGCTCCCAAAACTGCTTCACCTAATGAAGGGGGATTCATAAATAAGGGGGACTAATGAGCAAACATAAGCAGCCTTGAGATCATATTTATATTGATTGTTTCTACAAGGCAGATAAAAGACTCAGTCTGTTAGGTGAAACCCGCACTAAGGTGTTGTCCTGGGTGCTGAGTGTGTCATTGTGAGGGCGTATGGTCAATAGGAAGTCCCTGAGTCCTGGTATTTCCCCTCGGCGGATGGCAATGCCCAGAGTGCCTGCAAGAAAATGCATGTAGCCTGGAATATGGAGCACTTTGGCTGTACTCCAGGCTTCACTGGCAATCCATTGTAGGCCTGTCACATTTTGTTTTACTACCTGTTGATTAGATTGTACAAAGTATATAAATTAACAAGATCTTTTTTTTTTTTTGCATCTACAGAAACATTTAAGTATTTCCCCTGCTTTTATTCTAGCATTGAAAAATCAGCACTAGATTCCAATAGCTATCTATAATTAAATCACTAACCTCTTCCATGAGATCAAGCATGTTGCTTGAATGTGCAAAAACAGTAACCACACTGGATGTGGATTTCTTCATTCTGCCGACAATCCTCTGTATTTCATTAACATCGTGTCCCCAGGGCAGAACCTCTAGATAAGCCAGACAGCCTCCACCAGACTTGGCCAGGCCTGACTTGAATGAATGGGCCGTGTGGCGACCGTAGTCGTCATCACTGATCACAAGACCAACCCAGGTCCAGCCAAACCTCCTCAGAATCTGTAGCATAGCTCGCACCTGGTTTAACAATTTTTTGAGAAACACATTTTGTAATATTTAGGAGAAACATATATTTCAATGACATTACATGTCGACAAATAATTTTCATGTGGTAATAAAAGTACCTGAAATGCGTCACTTGGAATCGTTCTAAAGAATGAAGGGAACTGCCTTCTGTCACTAAGACAGGAACATGTGGCAAAATAACTGACCTTTGAAGGCAAAGATATCATTTATTGTCATGACCCATATTTATAATTTCTAACATATTTATCAACAAGAAGCTTTTTCTAAAAAATGACTTACCATTGGTAGACTGTACAAGCTTAGGATGCTAGAAATGGCAATAGTACGCGTTGAGGAAGAATCTCCCACAATACCCAAAACAGGAGGATACCCGTAACAGCTCTCATTTAATTTAAACGGTTCTCCTCTGCCACTGGTCATAGACAGAGCTGCACGGAATGAGATCCCTAGTTTGAAACAGCTATCATATAGACTGTATCCCAACGATATATTAGGAAGCAGTTTCGAGTTTCTGTTAATTTCATCAACGGCAAAGGCCATGGTCTGGGCCTGTCTGAAACCTCGAATATCAAAGCTGAAAAATAATAATAATGAAACAAAATCAGTGTATAAGCAAAAGTATTACATGTCATTGGATAGTAAATACCCTTGATCATCCTAGACGGACTCACCCATGGCATATGGGATCATTCGGCTCTGACGTGAAATACAGTTCAGAAGATGCAGTGTAATAGTTTATAGCAAAGATCCCTCCTAGAATAACATCACCAAACTTATGCATTCCTTCCAGATTCAATTTTCTCTGGGATGTACAATTGAAGGGTCCACTTAAAGACATATGGGAAGAGAAAGAGAACACAAACAAACATACACATATGAACAAATGGGATTCATTATGAGCTCTCATGACTGCCCTCCAATCTGAACCCACCTTTTTCAAACAAATGATTTTCTAGAACACAAATTTATGTGTTTTAGCAGTCAAATGCCCTCCCCTTATTTTTTCTTTTCTTTTTTTACTGAGCCTATCACGACAGGGCAGACATTTTGGGGTGGAAATTATACTGCATCATGATACTATGACTAAATAATATACATAATTATTATAAAATTCTAAACTGCCGAAAATTATAAGAGGAGGCTTTTTTCTTTATCTTGTATAGTTTCATTTTTATGATTTTCTGCACTAAAACAGGCCATTTTTTTTGTGTGTATTGTTTTTTAAAGAGTCTCTCTATATATAGCGCTACTCAGTTACCGACCACAGTGTAGGTAATGAGTAATTTATATCTTGTCACATCTAGAAATCAATGAGTAATTTATATCTTGTTACATCTAGACATCAACGGGCCACCCCCATAGATCTGCCAAAATGTTCACATATTTTAAAAGCATTCTTGTGAACCACCATGACAAATGTACTGGACACAGGAAGTAGATTATCTTTCATTGTTATTTTGTTTGGTTGGGGAGGGGATTCCACACACATAAAATGTACTGAAGCAGTAAATGACGTCGCCCTTAAGAGTCAGCATCTATGGGAGGGTCCGTATTAACAGTTATATAATTCTATATAGGAGCTGCCTCAACTCTATCACATAGGCTTTTGTTGATAAGGATGAGGAATTCTTGAATTATTTTATTTGGTCCACATACCTTTTTGGATATTGTATAAATTGACCAGGCTAGGTGGCTCTTCTACACCTTTGCTTTTTTTCTGTCACCAAGCCACTGGTAGATGTTGTCGAAAAACAGGTTTATTGCAGAGTTGGAAGGTTTGTTGCATGCATAGCAGGTGTTGAATACTTACATGTCATATCTATCGCCCTGAGTGTGTGTGGAAACATGCGATTTATCCTGTGTGCCTTGATTGCCTCAAAAACTACAGGTGTGGAGCCTCACCCAGCCAGAGAGTCTAATCAGTCGGACTTGGCCCAGGTATAGATGTTTAAACCAGCTATCAACACATACTTCGAATACCCCTCTCCAAAAAAAGTATGAAAATACTATAAACTGAACTCTGAAAATGATACCCTACCGAGCAAAAACAACCCCAAACTGCCACTGTCCCCACAACTCCCCATCCTGACAAGCCAACCGCCCTCCCCCTCCATCTCTGAGACTGGAGGCCTGGTGCCTTGACTGACGTAGGTGTTGCTGGGTCTGGCCATTGCATGGCTTCTGGACGGTCTGGGAGGAGGCTTGACCCTGTTGATAGCTCAACTGAGGTCCTGGAACAGCACTATGTAGGGCTACCCTCCACCAATATGACAGGGCATATTCACCAGCTCCTTCTCGGAGCATGGGGCCTTGGACTGCTGTGCTAGCCGCTAGCTGCAGACTGCTGCTCTTGCACTATGATCTACTTCCTCCGCTGGGCACTATCAATGACTTTTACTGTCGTCGGTTAAAGGGCTGGTGCTGGCTGTGTGTTAACACTGCTGGGTTCCAGGGGTTTCCTCGGCAGCCCTTCTGAGTCCGTTCTGGGTCATAGAGTCCCCAAGTTGTGTGACATGAAATACTACCAATCAAAGTGTAATCAAAAATTGCTAATATATTGTGGCAACCCGGCCCCGACACGGCGGGCCTGGAAGCCCAGAGGGCAGGTAATACGAGCTGTCTACCACCCTTTTCCCCTAGAGGGCGCCAAGGGTCGCATTGGCAAAGTCCCACTCAACGCCAACGGGAGACACCTGTGTACCAGGCCAATCAGACCCAGGTGAGGGCTATAAAGAGAAGCTGAGATTCAGTCTAAAGACAGGAGGTATGTGACCCATGTGGGAGCAGAGAGCGGAGCGAGATTCCCTACCCGGACGGACCTTTGCCCCGGGACCCGGTCTAGAGAAGACCACAGGAGACCACGGAAGGATCTCCTCACCTGGATACCGGGACAGCGCGTGAGACACGACCACAGCATCCCCAGTGGCTCACGGAGCCCAGACTCTTTATTTGTTATAGTTTGCATTGACGGGTGATTCCCCTTTTTTCCGTTGTTTGGAATTAATAAACGTGCCTTGTTGGCAGTTTGAGCATCCGAGACTCTTGTTCCTTGAGCCGGGTTACCACAATATATCCGTTTGTATTTGATATTAATTGTATCAAATACAAACATTGTAATAAATAATCCTTCCAGTCAGGCCTCCCCCAGACTGGGCCAGGCCTGACTGGAAGGATCGGGCAGCATTTAGTCCGTAGTCGTCATCACTGATTAACAGGCAAAAATAAGTCCAGTTAAACCACCTGAGAATTTAGAGCATAGCTCTTACCTGGTAGAATAAAATGAATAGCTTGTGGAAAATCTAGTAGGAACATTTCCCTACATTTATGAATATCTTATTCACATTGTAAAGCCATGACATGCATGCAGATAATGTATGGTGCTTCATGAGCGCTAAAATAATTCAGGGGGTAAGGAAAGCGCTCTACCTGAAAGGCATCATTTGGAATAGTTCTAAAGAACAGCCTTCTGTTACTCGGACAGGAACATAGGGCAAAATAACTCACCTGTCCAACGTAAAGACAGAAATAATGCTTATGATCCATCTGCCTGAAATTAATTAAAATTGATTTGCTTGTCCATTGACATGATTACATATCATGAGTGTGACGCCCTGGCTTGAGCACTAGGCCTATTCCTCCCTCTACCTGTAGGGTATAGGGATATTGTTGTATATTGTTGTTTGTGTCTGGTACTGTTCCCTTTGGCCTGCAGGAGGAGCTAGAGTGTTCCTGTCCTAATGAGGGAATTGGAGCCAGCCGTGTTCATAGGCGGTGTCCTGTGGCCCCATTCTCTCTCTCTGATGGACGCGGTTTGAGGGCTGGATGCAGCGGATCGCAATGTCTTTTCTGCGTTGTGCATTGCACGTTACCTTCTATGTTGAGTTATGGAAATACCTGTAAATAAATACAGATTATTGTAATTTACGTTACCCGACGGTGTATCCATTATTTTCCTTGTTTAAGGCTCATGTTGGCTGTGATAGCGACGTGCGGTGTATTAGGCTAGACTACTTTGATTTCCACGGCCTGTTGTGACGTGAGGTGAGTAGGTCTAGTGCTAACTGGCGAGGGTTTTTGTGAGTGGAGCTGTAGTAGTGGGCGTGGTTTGAGTCTGCTGTATACTCGCCTGGTTGTTTGGGGAGATCTACGCTGTCTCAAGTGGTAACGTTAATTTAGGCACGTTGGGGAGTTTTAGTTCTCGACTCAACTGTCCAATCAGTTTTGTTTTGTGGGGTGAAATCGTGGTTTTCATAGTTGGGCGGCTAGTTACAAGAGCAAACGCTGTCCCCATTTAGAGCGCCTCCGCGCTGGGCAAACGCGCACCGGACCATCTGCCCGATTCGCGTCGGTAAATGAAGTCGGGCTATTTAATCTGGCCGACTCGAACACCGACATGGGCGGTACACACCTACGGGATTACAGCCGACGCCGTACGTTCCGTGCTTGCACGAGATGTAATGTCTCCAAAACAACAGATGGCGCTAATCACAAAACCATCCAGGTGGCGGGTAGTAGCTCTACATCTCTCCCTAACGACCTCAACTCCTTTTTCACCAGGTTTGAGACTGACAACTCCACCCAACTGGCAGATACATTAACAACACTGAAACCTGGTGACTGCACACTCACCTTTAAAACAGAGGAGGTGGTCAGAGCCCTCAGGAAGACCAGGGAGAACAGCTCTCCTGGCCCAGACAACATCAGTGGCCGCGTCCTGAGGTTCTGTGCTGAGCAGCTGGGGGGAGTGTTCCAAACCCTGTTTCAGAGATCCATGGACACTAGCACAGTCCCCCAGCTGTGGAAACACTCTATAGTCATCCCCATCCCGAAGAAAACCACCATCAACACTCTGAACGACCTCAGGCCTGTGGCCCTCACTTCCCTGGTGATGAAGGCCATGGAGAGGGTTGTTAAAAAACACATCCTCACTGTAACCGACACCCTGATGGACTCACTACAGTATGCTTACCGCGCAGGCAGAGGTGTGGACGACGTAAAAGCATTCATCATTGACACTGTACACAAACATCTGGAGCGGCCCAACACATCAGCCAGACTCTTGTTTATAGACTTCTCTGCATTCAATACACTACAGCCCCACATCCTGGCGAACAAACTCACCTCCTACTTCCATCTAGACGACCAGCTCATCCGGTGGATAATGGACTTTCTAACCGACAGGTCACAGAGAGTCCGGGTCAACAACACCTTCTCCGACCTCCGACACACCTCGACGGGCTCCCCTCAGGGCTGTGTGCTCTCACCTCTGCTCTTCATCCTCTATACAGATGACTGCAGATCCACACAGCCTCAGTGTCACCTGGTGAAGTACGCAGACGACACAGTTCTCCTGTCCCTGCTCTCAGGTCCTTCACAGCAGCATGGATCAGCTCTCCAGGAGTTTGTGGAGTGGTGCGACAGCTCATGCCTTGAGATGAACGTGAGTAAAACCAAAGAGATGGTGGTGACCTTTTCTAAGAGGCAGAGAGAGCTGGCCGCAGCATCCATCATCTCAATCCACGGGAGGCCGGTGGAGCTGGTGGAGGAATATAAATACCTGGGCACCATCTTCGACAGCCAGTTGAAATTCTCCTCCAACACTGAAGAGATCCTTAGGAAGTGTCATCAGCGGAAGTATCTCTTAAGGAAACTAAATTCCTTTGGAGTCAGCAAAAACATACTGCTTACTTTCTATTACTCCTTCATTGAAAGCATCTGTACATTTTCTATAACTTGCTGGTTCCACTCCATCACCCTCCAGAACAGAAACCGCCTCGAGAGTACGGCCAGAGTTTGCTCTAAAATAATTGGACTTTCAATAAGAACTCTCTCCTCCTTCCACGACCAGCAAACACTCCGGTTAGCCAAAAGAATTATGCAGGACCCCTCACACGCTCTACACCCCGCCTTTGAGTGGCTCCCCTCAGGGCGCCGACTACGCTGCCTCGGCTGTAGGACACAGAGGAGAAAAACAACCTTTGTTCCCAAGGCTGTTCACCTCCTCAACTCCTCCTAAACCCCCCACCCGGGCTTGTGCCCTCCCCACATGGACTGGTGAAGCTGTGTTTGTTTTTGTTTGGACATGGCCCTGTCCTTTGTAATGCTGTTGCTATGTGCCCTCAATTGCCCCCTGGGGACAAAAAAAGTTTTTTTGAATTTGAATTGAATCTGTATTGTGGGCCAAAAAACACGAAAACCGGAAGTAGCAGGTCCTCTCTAGACCAAAACACAGAGCAGCGACGGTCTATCCTCCACCATGGCGATGAATTGTTGCTCAAGCTCTTCGATCCACATTATTCAATCCAAGGTCAACAATCAAAACGATGCCAAACAATGTGTTGAGAGAGTGTGTCGACATCTTCTTCAATTACACTGTTTATCTGGTATGTTTACCATCCTCACTTCCGGGCTTCACTGATTCGCTAGTCAAGCAGCTAGCCCTCCACCAATCAGAATGGTAAAAGAATGACCGACTCGAATGGCCGATCACACATGTTAAGTCGGCTGAAATGAACGCCGAAGTGGCCGATTTGAGCGACCATACCAAATAGATTCATGTTGCAGATTTTCGGACCGGTGGTCACCGCTGCATCGACTTTGGTCGGGATGGCTGGCATCTGACGGTATTGTTCGGTGTGCATTTCTTTTGTTCACTAATCCCCGGTTCTTGAGCTCCGTCAGAAGATAGGTGAGTTTAGGCGGGGGGTAAATGGTTAGGGGGACACTTTGTAATTGGTTTTCCCTACTATGCTAGCCCGGAACCGCCGTCGATGTTCCTCCGGGTAGAGGCCCAGCCGGTCTCGGATGGCCCTGGTGATGGAGTCGTAGTCTTGCTGGGCCCGGCCGGCAGACTGTGGGCCGCGAGCTGCGCCTCTCCTGTTAGGAGTGGCAGGAGACGGTGCGCCCACTCCGGGCGAGGCCACCCTGAGACCTCGGCCACCCCCTGGAAAGTCTCGATAAAGGCTTCCGCGTCGTCTGCCTCGCCCATCTTCGGGACGTGTATGTGCGCTGCGGGTCCCGCCCCTCGGGGTCCTTCGCCGCGTCCGCCGGAGGCGAGGAGCTCCCGGAGCATGGCCCGATCGGCGGCCAAGGATTGGGCCAGGTCCGAGAGCACCTCGTTCTGCGCCTGGTGGAGCTGGCCTTGTCTCTCCGCCATCTGGGCCAGGTGCCCGAGTACGTTTCCCAATGGGGACTGGTCCATTTTTCCTGCTCTCTAGCCCCACGTTGGGCTCCACTGTAGCAGGTTCCAAATGAGTGCGCGCAGGCAGAGTTGTCAACCCTCAGAGGGAGATCGTTTTAATGTCTTTTAAAGCCGAACAAAATCGCTTAAACTATAAACAATGTTCTCTCAGAGGATCACTTGGGTCCGTTCTGGATCTCTCTGGTCCGTTTTCTCCCGGATTCCTTTCTCCTCACTACAACACAAAGCAGGCACATAATTACAAACACGATTGGCCTGAGTGCTCACACCTGCTCGCACTCAGGTCCAATCCCCCCAGCCAATCCGGTGCGCTCCCAACCTGCCCATACTCCCCCTGCAGGCCAGACGTCGCATGTCCCCTCACAATCTGATTTCTTTTTCGTTCACATTTGGTTATGGTAGGCCGGTTATGAGCGCATTGGATGCGTTTTGGGATGCTCCATCTGAGAGTTAATAGAAGTTACAGAACGTTTTTCTATTGAGATTACACTGCCTAAAACTGCCAGGAAGGACCGTTTGGAGTTTAAAGGCAAAAGAGGTGTTGCCCTTTTTTTGTTCTCCGATTGTTGATCCGGTTATGGAGCAGTCGCCCAGTCAAAAATCTGATGTTACAGCGTCCGCTATGGCTTACAGTGTGCTAACTTTTGAAGAGCAAAAAAATATTTTGCAAATGCAACTTCAGCAGAAGAGATTTGACGCGGTGGAAGGGGAACAGGAACGTTTGTTGGAGCAGGAAAGAATACGGTTGGAACGTCTTCGACTGGACCTGATGGCAGAGGGGAAGTACGGAAATTCCAAGCAGCCATCGGGCCTAGCAAGTATGGTTAAGTTTCTCCCGAAGTTCAATAAGCAACGTTTTTTTTCCCAATTTCAAAGTGTCACTAGTGATCTGGGGTGGACTGGTGAGGACCAAGTTTTATTGTTACAGACTGCCTTATACGGGAAATCCCAAGAAGCTTCTGTCGCTCTGTCCACTACCGATCGGAAAGATTATAGAACTGTTAAGGAAGCAGTGCTGAAAGCATACAAGCTTGTCCCTGAGGCTTACCGACAGCGTTTTCAGAATCATCGAAAGTCGGATAAACAAACATATGCTGAGGCAGCCAGGGAACAGTCCAGTTTGTTCCACCGTTGGCTCGCAGCTGAGGCTGTTGATTTCGATTCGTTGTGCAATTTAATGATTGTGGAGCAGATTACATCTTGCCCGAAAAGGTGGCTACCTATGTAAACGAACATAAGGTAAAAACTGTTAAGGAAGCCAGTTCTCTTGGCGATGGTTATATTTTAACACACAAGAGTAACCTGCATGAATTCTCGCCGCGCAAAGATTATTATCGGCGAGAACAGCAACCAACTTTCCAGCAGCGCTCTAGTCATGTTAACACAGGACCTCACGTGAGGTTTAAGTTCGGGTCTGGGGGAAAAAATAAGGAGGGTCATTTTGACATTTGCCGTGAGTGCCATAAGCCAGGGCACTTCAGACGTAATTGTCCTGATTTGGCCCGTAAACAGCCTACGGTCAGCACGAGAGAGGTTGGTTGTGTGTCCTCTGTGAGTTTTGCTCACGTGAAAAGTGCTAATGCAGATACGGGCGAACTGTTACATTCCGGGTGTTCTACTGTAGCAGGTGAAGGCGAAAGCTTGTGTGTGTGGTGCCTAGGACTATTCCTGACGCTGATTACGCGCCGTTTGTTAGTGACTCACGTAGAGTGCCAGTCAAAATATTGTGCGACACTGGAGCGTCAGAGAGTTTCATCCGTCAGGCTGTGCTCCCATTTTCATAAGCATCAGACACTGATAGTGCGGTCTTGATTCGAGGAATTGGGTTACATTCGTTTTCTGTACCTTTGCATAGGATCGAGCTGAATTCCGGTTTTGTAAACGGCGAAGTGACTATCGCTGTTCGTCCTTCGCTGCCTGTGGATTGCATTGAATTAGATTTTGGGCAATAATTTGGGACATGATTCTGTTTTTCCTTTTCAATCTCCGCCACCACCTGTGGTCAGTAGGCCCACAGGAGTGGAACTGTCAACTGAGTCTGACAAGTGTTTTGAGTTCCAAGTTCCAAGAGGTGTTCACTGCCTGCATGGTGACTCGTGCTAGGGCTCGTGCGCAGGTAGAGGGTTCATCAGGTGTTCCTGTGACGTTGTCCAAATTGTTTATTCCAGAGTTACCAGCGCCGTTATCTGTGGGTAAGGTTATTGAGGCTCAGAAAGATGAAACCTCTTTGAAAAAGTATTTTTCAATGGTTGTGGATAATCAGGGTGTGGAGCATGATTATTTTGTGGGATGCTGCTTCGCAGTTGGTTGCCTTTTGCAGGTACTGAGGTGACCGGTCAAGTGATGCAGGTGGTAATGCCTGAGAAATATCATGATCTGGTATTGAAGGCCACTCATGGGGAAAACATCCGGACATTTTTGTGTAAAGAAAACGTATAACCATGTGTTGCAGCATTTTTACTGGCGTTGCATCAAACGTGATGTTGCAGGATTTGTCAAATCATGTCATGTTTGCCAGGTCGCAGGGAAGCCCAATGAGACAATTAAACCTGCACCTTTGAAGCCAATCCAATCTGTTGGTACTCCTTTTGAGCACCTGATTATTGACTGCGTTGGACCCCTGCCAAAGTCAAAGTCTGGTATGGAGTATATGGTCACGGTAATGTGCCAGGCTACCCGGTATCCTGCAGCATATGCAGCGAGGTCGATTAACACAAAGGCTGCAGTGAAGTCGTTGACTCAGTTATTTTCCATTTTTGGCATGCCGGATGTGATCCAGAGCGACCGTGGTTAAAATTTACATCTAAGACCTTTGCTGAGGTGTTGAAACAATTACGCATTACGCACACTCAGCAGCGCGTACCATGCGCAAAGCCAGGGGGCGCTGGAACGTTTTCATGCCACCTTGAAGTCTTTGTTGCATGCCTATTCTATTGAGTTAAAGTGAGATTGGGAGGAGGGCTTACCATGGCTCTTGCTGGCGGCATGTGCAGTCGTGCAGGAAAGAACTGGGTTTAGTCCTAATGACCTCGTCTTTGGCCACAAGGTGCGGACACCTCTGTCTGTCTTGGGCAGTGAGTTGGGCAGTACAGAACCACCAGAGAGCTTGGCCGACCACGTTTAAGGTTTTCGTTGCAGAATGTTCCTTGCATGGAAGATGGCTAGCGAAAATCTGGGTCGTGCTCAAAAGAAAATGAAGACACTTTATGACCGTAAGACAGTCGTAAGGGCTTTTAGCCCAGGTGATGAAGTTCTTGCCTTGCTGCCAATACGAGGTTCACCTTTTGAGGCCAAGTACTTGGGCCCGTACACTGTCAACCGCCAGGTCTCAGATACAAATTATGTTGCGTCAACTCCGGAAAGAAGACGCAAAACACAGCTTTACCATGTCAACCTGCTCAAGCCTTATTTCTCTTCGTCTTTACAGGGGAAGGGGGCAGTGCTGAAACCAGTAGGGTTTGCAGCGGGGCTGGCCACACCCGAAATATCTCAGGTGGCAACTGAGGATGGCGTGTGTGGGTCGGATGATGCAGTGTTGCACGCTCGGCTAGATAAGAGTGTAATGCTAGCTGGTTTGGATAGTCTTCTCGGCCATTTGGACGTTGAACAACTGGGACAACTGAAAAGATAATTTTTGAGTTTTCATCTTTATTTTCTGACACGCCGACCTGTACCAGCGTGATCGACCACGATATAGTGGTGGGAGATGCGAAACCGATTCCGGCCGGGAAAATGTAGTGGCTGACGCCTTTTCTCGCGCCACGGATGGATTGGAATGAGGGTGAATGTCTGTCTGTCTCATGTCTTGTTCTGCTTAAGGTGTGCCGTGTATCCAAGTGCCGGGTATGCAAGAGAGTGGAGGCGGTAATAGGGTTGTGAGTAAGACTGTGTAGGCTGTTTGACTTTTGGCCTATATGTCTGTGTACAAAACTATGTTTTTTGGGGTTTATGTGTGCAAGTATAAAATAAGTTGTGGTGATTGGGATTTAGAAATGTTTTCCAAGAAGCCCAGGATATGGTCTCCTGTCTTATGGGGGGGAGTGATGTGACAATTCCTCCCTCTCCCTGTAGGGTATAGGGATATTGTTGTATATTGTTGTTTGGGTCTGGTACTGTTCCCTTTGGCCTGCAGGAGGAGCTAGAGTGTTACTGTCCTAATGAGGGAATTGGAGCCAGCCGTGTTCATGGCTGCCGGGGTGTGTGTCTCCCTATGTGCAACGCCTTCGAGCCAAGGCGTTTGTGACAATTGAAAGTAAAGGCAATTATCTACCAGAAGCCTTCTCTCATTGGAAAATGTGTGACAACTTACCATTGGTACTCTCTACAAGCTTACTATGCTAGAAATCGCGATAGTACGTGTTGAGAAAGTTTCTCCCACCATTCCTAGCACAGGAGGATTCCCGTAACTGCTCATTTATTTGAAACGGCTCTCCTCTGCCACTGGTCATAGTCAGAGCTGCACGTAATAAGATCTCTAGGTTGCCACAGATATTATAAAGATTGAATCTTAAAGATACATTAGGAAGCAGTTTGGAGTTTCTGTTAATTTCAATAACAGCAAAGGCCATAGTCTGGGCCCGTCTGAACGCTTCAGCAGCAAAGCTTAGAAAAATAAAAACTGTCTATAAACAACAATTGTATGTTACACATACAATTTTTAACAGTTAAAATGCCTTCAACACTCCTCAATATACTCACCCATAACAGTTTGGATCTTTTGTCTCTGAAGTAAAATATAGTTCAGAAGAATTTGTGTTAAAGTTCATATTAAAGATCCCTCCTAGAATAACATCCCCAAATTTATGCATTACATTCAGATTAAATTGTCTCTGGGATGTACATGAGAAGGGACCTGTTGAAGACGTATGGGAAGAGGAAGAGAACAGAAACAAACCAACACATACAAGCAAGTGTGATTCTTTATGAGATCTCATGACTGCCCTCTATTCAGAACCAACATTTCTCAAACACAACTTTATAAATGCTTTGCCAATTATTTATTTTTTCATTGTTCAGCCTATCAAAACTAGGCAGACAACTGGGGGAAGGAACTGGATTGCATTACGATAAGAACAGCATGAATGACAATAATATACATAATTATATTACAATTCTCAACATCAAAAGGACATATTAATTAACTATAATTAGCTGCAATGTCTGTGGTGATATGGAGCACTGAATCTAGACTTGCTTTGTACTGTTCTTTTAAATTGAACACAATTTTTCTTTTGCGTTTTTCACACAACATTAAAATAACATTTCATTGAAGTCTGTAACAATGCATTTCCGTTCTGCCCTATAGCGACATTCATTTGAGGTTGATTTTTTTATGCCGCTCGCCAGCGGATATATACGTTTAACTAATCATATTCAGCTTTCTTTGTCATAGTCACGACATTTCTTAACAGTGTTCTTGCTGCATCATATTGGTGAACTTCAATCATAGACCTATAATTATCACTATCTGTTATATGCATTGACTTCATCTCGATAGCAGTCAGTGCTATGAGCCAATATTTACTTGAGATGCGGCATGTGAATATAGTTGTTTTTGATAACATGAAGGTGTATCACAACAGTTTATTTTTGTTTATCAACTTTCTATGAAAAGGGTTATAGCCTATTTTAGTTATTGAACAGGGAAACTAACGCCACCAACACACCCACTTATCATAATCCCCTCATTCGCGAACAGTCATTAGTTCCACTTTTTAACACTTGAATTAAAAAGTAAAGCTCCAGTATAATTTAATCCTCATAATACATTGAATGGTTTGGTGCAAGGACAGATCACAAACTCGTCTTCACTAGACTATATAGGTTGAGTATTTCATTGGACTTTTCACTGGCGCGATTATTATTGGAATTTGCAGCATATTCACATTGCGGCCAGTTTATGTAATTTGTAATGTTCGTGTGGACTTTATTGTTCATGGAACATGATGCGAGAAAAGCATTTTGTTTTCACATGCAGGTAGGCCGAGGCGAAAAGGGTGATATTCGCTTAAGTTAGCGTGAGTTTGCAGAACATTATTGTGATATTCTATCTAACCTAATGAAACATCAAGTATTATTGCATTGTCTTATGAGAAAAAAAGCCATTAAAACCAAATAAAATGTCTATTTATTTATTCACGATATTAATATATATGTTGGACAAACTATCTGATTTACATTTAAAATTGCTACAATTTGATAGAGGATATTAAGTTATAAAATGCAGGCAATGTTGTCTAAATTCTATACATCTCACTGACTCAATGAATTTATTAAAATCAACCATGACAAATCAATGCACTGTTTCTATGATCTTGGTGAGCCTCGTCCCATTAAAGCCTTTTTTGTGTTTTTCTCAGGCTTAAGGAGAATAATGTAACACTTTGGTCCAAATAGGGCCAGTAACAGCACAAAACTAGAAGCTAGAATGGCAAATACTTCTACAGCATCGGCATATTTACCAGGGGAGTTAATATAAGCTGGGATAAAGGCTATCCAAACAGCACAGAAGACCAGCGTGCTGAAGGTGATAAACTTGGCCTCATTGAAGTTATCTGGTAGATTTCGTGCCAAGAATGCAAGCAGGAAACTGAGAATAGCCAGTAAGCCAATATAGCCCAGTAATACTCCAAATCCTACTCTGGACCCCACTAGACACTCAACTACTATCCTGTCGCTGTAGTACTCTGTGTTTTCATGAGGAGCTGGTGAGGAAAACACAAGCCATGTTATACAAACTGCTGCTTGTATTAAAGTCAGAAATACAACAGTCCCTCTCTGTTGTATTACTCCAAACCACTTCAGACTACCGTCACCACCTGGTTTGGAGGCCTTGAATACTGCCAGAACTACCATGGTCTTCACCAGGATACATGAGACACACAGAACAAAGCTGATCCCAAATGCTGCATGCCTCAACTGGCAAGTCCACAGCCTTGGTTTACCAATGAAAAACAAGGAGCACAAAAAGCATAATTTGAGTGACAGCAGAATGAGGAAGCTAAGCTCTGAGTTATTGGCCCTAACCACTGGCGTGGTCCGATGCCGGGTGAAGATTCCCAAAACAATGGTGCATAAGAGTGCTCCAAATAATGATGCTGTTGTAAAGGAGATTCCCAGGGGTTCCATATAGGAAAGAAATTCCTTGCTTTTGGGGCCACATTGATCCCGCTGGATGTTGGACCAAAAATCCTCTGGACAGCTTGTACATTCCGTTGAATCTAACAAACAATCAGAAGTTATTCATACTTTTTGTCAGGGCTTTTTCAAAAAGATGTACACTTTATAAATATATACATTGCAAACAAACCTGTCCCGTTGCTTATTTTTCCATCTGAACAGGGGATGCAGTCGAAGCAGCAGACAGGTTCACCTTTCTTTATGGCTATGCGAGTGCCTGGGGGACAGCTCTCACTACACACTGACCTGGGAGGCTAATGGGGAACAAGTTGATCACATGAAAACCTAATTCCTATTGTGATGTATGCATCATATCACTGACAATGAACAGTTTGAAAGCAGACCTTTTTCGATTCAAAATTCCAAAAGATTTTGTCTTCATCAAGGTTAAGATCAATGACTTTTGCAGCCATTTCTTTAACGTCGCCCACATTTGTAACCACTGTGCTTCCATCTGGGAGCCACCTCCAGTTCATCACATCATAGATTGGTAAAACATCCCCATTCTCATCAAATGACACTTGATCCCCAAAATCTGTAGTGAAATTGACTCTTTGCAAATAATAAACAAGCTAAAAGGCAGGAAAGAAGTATAAAGAGTGAAAAGATCAGTATTGCACTATTGAGCTCAGAAATCGACATTTTAATAAATCACAGGAAAATAAATAATATAATGGAATTCAATAGAAAACAGACCTGCCATGGCTCTAGTCCCTGCAAACGAGCACAGCTTTGCCCTTTGAAAGGCCCACTCCCTGGAACGCACTGCAGATGTTCATGTAGGGCATGTGCCAGGGCATATACAGCTTTGTACACATTATACTCTGGCCTGAGGTTAGACAGGTCCAAGAATTCAGTATCTTCATTCCTTAGAAGCTCATTCCCTGTACATAGTCGTTCTTGAGTCTGACCTTCCATCTCCATCCAACCAGATACAAATTTACACCGAAATATGTGCTCCCAAAACTGCTTCACCTAATGAATGGGAATTCATAAATAAGGGGGACTAATGAGTAAACATAAGCAGCCTTGAGATCACATTTAAATTGATTGTTTCTACAAGGCAGATAAAAGACTCAGTCTGTTAGGTGAAACCCGCACTAAGGTGTTGTCCTGGGTGCTGAGTGTGTCATTGTCAGGGCGTATGGTCAATAGGAAGTCCCTGAGTCCTGGTATCTCTCCACGACGGATGGCAATGCCCAGAGTGCCTGCAAGGAAAGGCATGTAGCTGGGAGTATGGAGCACTTTGGCTGTGCTCCAGGCTTCACTGGCAATCCACTGTAGGCCAGTCACATTTTGTTTTACAACCTGTTGATTACATTGTACAAAGTATATACATTAACAAGATATATATATATATATATATATATATAAATATATATATTTATATAGAAACATTCAATTTTTTTCCCTAATTTTATTCTAGCATTGAAAAATATGCACTAGATTCCTATAACTATCGATAACTAAATCAATAACCTCTTCCATGAGATCAAGCATGTTGCTTGTATGTGCAAAAACAGTAACCACACGGGATGTGGATTTCTTTATTCTGCCAACAATCTTCTTTATTTCAGCAACTTCGTGTCCCCAGGGCAGAACCTCTAGATAAGCCAGACAGCCTCCACCAGACTTGGCCAGGTCTGACTGGAATGATTGGGCCGTGTGGCGACCGTAGTCGTCATCACTGATCACAAGACCAACCCAAGTCCAGCCAAACCTCCTCAGAATCTGGAGCATAGCTCGCACCTGGTTCAACAATTTTTTGAAATATACATTTTGGAACATTTAGGAGGAACATTTATTTCATTAGCATTACATGTAGACGAATAATGTTCATGTGGTTATAAAAGTACCTGAAATGCGTCACTTGGAATAGTTCTAAAGAATGATGGGAACTGCTTCCTGTCACTCAGACAAGAACATGTGGCAAAATAACTGACCTTTGAAAGCAAAGATATAATTTATTGTCATGGCCGATACTTCTAACCTTTCATGTTGAATATTTCTGATTCATAATTGAAGAGGTTATGACATCATCAACCAGAAGCTTTTTCAAAAATTTGACTTACCATTGGTAGACTGTACAAGCTTAGGATACTAGAAATGGCAATAGTATGCGTTGAAGTAGATTCTCCCACAATACCCAACAGCGGAGGATACCCGTAACAGCTCTCATTTAATTGAAACGCCTCTCCTCTGCCACTGGTCATAGACAGAGCTGCACGGAATGAGATCCCTAGTTTGACACAGCTATCATATAGGCTGTATCCCAACGATATATTAGGAAGCAGTTTGGAGTTTCTGTTAATTTCATCCACAGCAAAGGCCATGGTCTGGGCCTGTCTGAAACCTTGAATATCAAAGCTGAAAAATAATAATAAAACAAAATCAGTGTATAAGCAAAGTATTACGTAACATCAGATAGTAAATAGCCTTGAGCAACACCATCCTAGACGGACTCACCCATGGCACATGGGATCATTAAAAAATAAACAGTATATAAACAACATTGTTAAACATACAATTTTCAACAGTTAAAATGCCTTAATCAACAATCCTCAATATACTCACCCATAACAGATTGGATCTTTTGGCTCTGAAGTAAAATACTGTTCAGAAGATGCAGTGTAATAGTTTATCGGAAAGATCCCTCCTAGAATAACATCCCCAAACTTGTGCATTCCATCTCGATTTAATTTTCTCTTGGATGTACAATTGAAGGGTCCTGTTGAAGACATATGGGAAGAGAAAGAGAACACAAACAAACATACACATATGATCAAATGTGATTCATTATGAGCTCTCATGACTGCCCTCCAATCTGAACCCACCTTTCTCAAACAAATGATTTTCTAGAACACAGCTTTATGAACACTCAAATGCCCTCCCCTTATTTTTATTTTATTTTTTTACTGACCCTATCACTACAAGGCAGACATTTTGGTGCGGGAATTATACAGCATCACGATACTATGACTAAATAATAAACATAATTACTATAACAATTCTAAACATCCGAAAATTAAAAAATGAATTAAAAATGAATTAATGAATTAAAAATCTGAAAGGCTTTTTTCGTTATCTTGTATAATTCCATTTTATGTTGTTTATCTGCACTAAAACAGGCTAATTGTTTTTTTTGGTGTGTATTGTTTTTTTAATGATATACATTTTTTAAAGAGTCTAGAGCTACTCAGTTAGAGCTACTCAGTTACCTACCACAGTGTAGGTAATGAGTAATTTATAACTAGAGACATCTAGAAATAAATGGGCCACCCAGTGTATATAGATCTGCAAATATCTTCACACATTTTAAAAGCATTCTTGTGAACACCCATGACAAATGTATTGTACACAGGAAGTAGATTATCTTTCATTGTTATTTTGTTTGGTCGGGGAGGGGATTCCAGACACATAAAATGTGCTGAAGCAGTAAATTACGCAGCCCTTAAGAGTCAGGATCTATCTGAGAGTGTGTATAAACAGTTATAAGTCTATATAGGAGCTGCCTCATCTCTATCACAGAGGCTTTTGTTGATAAGGATGAGGAGTTCTTGAATTGTTTTATTTGGTCCACATACCATTTTGGATATTGTATAAATTGACCCGGCTACCTACCTAGGTGGCTTTACACCTTTGCTTTTTTTTTTTTTTCTGTCACCAAGCCACAGCTAGATGCTGTCGAAAAACAGGTTTATTGCAAAGTTGGAAGGTTTGTTGCATGCATAGAAGGTGTTGAATACTTTGTCATATCTATCGTCCTGAGTGTGTGTGGAAATATGCCATTTATCCTGTGTGCCTTGATTGGCTCAAAAACTACTTGTGTTGAGCCCCACCCAGCCAGAGAGTCTAATCAGTCTGACTTGGCCCAGGTATAGCAGTTTAAACCAGCCATCAACGACACATACTTCGAATACCCCTCTCCAAAAAAAGTATAAAAATACTATAAACTGAACTCTGAAAAAAATACCATACCTAGCAAAAACAACCCCAAACTCCCACTGTCCCCACAACTCCACATCCTGACAAGCAAACCGCCCTCCCCCTCCATCTCTGAGACTGGAGGCCTGGTGCCTTGACTGACGTAGGTGTTGCTGGGTCTGGCCATTG
The DNA here is from genome assembly GCF_031168955.1 of Gadus macrocephalus. NCBI lineage: Eukaryota > Metazoa > Chordata > Actinopteri > Gadiformes > Gadidae > Gadus > Gadus macrocephalus. Next base: position 9,968,517 of record NC_082397.1, on the reverse strand, counting down.
CATGGCTTCTGGACGTTCTGGGAGGAGGCTTGACCCTGTTGAAAGCTCAACTGAGGTCCTGGAACAGCCCTATGTAGGGCCACCCTCCTCTCATTTATAACCGTTGCGTACGCACAAAACGGGGCTGAAATTTGCGTACGTGACTTTCCACGCCAAGGTTGTGATCTATAAAAAACCGACTTGACGGGAGAATGTGCGCAGCCCTAAGCAAACTCTGACCCATGCGTACGCATGGTTTGGAGGAAAAGGAGAAATGGCGACACAGATGGTGTGGTGGTGAACTGAAGTCAGACAGAAGAATTGTAGAGTGAGAAGAACGATAATGTTTTATCATCGCCCTTCATAAATTTAATTTTGACCCGTATCATGCGTAAAATCTACGTAATCAGAATAGTTTAAGTCAACTGCGTTATTTCTCAGTTATATCTCCAGAAACATCTCCTTAGAATAGAAATAAAAATAAATCTCTATATTTAATCCCGTCACTCCATACTGTCCACTGACGGCGCGACTGCATGGAATAAAGCATCTGTCCAACATGTGTCAATAACATAATATTTTTATGTGACACTGTAAACACATAATCAAATGTCAATTAAATCCCAAGTGTGGAAAACCAAGCCACACTCCTCATCACAATCGTTGTCCGTTACTCTTGATGCTTTTCATGACAAATCAGGCATTAAAAAGGGGTTATGTTCAAGAACATTTTACGTGGGTGATTACAAACTGATTATCCAAGGTGTTCTCGGTCAGTCTTATTACCGTAACCCTATAAATGCAGAGGTGAGCGCCGTGGAAATGCTGCACCATATGGCACTTCTGGCGGACCATGCAATTGCAGGATTCGGAAGGAGAGGATATTTAGGGACCATAACGATTTATTGGTAGGCTACATAAAAATATGTAACTCTATGTCTTTTTTAATTCTGGCACTATGCGCTCCTTTCACTGACAGAGTTCACTGCTGCAGCAACATGTTGCCACTCACTCTGCTTTTTGTTGTTGGCGATCCCAATCCCGTGACCGCCGAACAAAACTACCTTTCGGGCCTTCATCTCACCCACAAGTGTCTCCACTTCAACCTCGGGAAATTTCGCTTTTTTGCTTTTCTCAGTACTTCTGCCATTGTTTCCGACAAGACATAATACTTGCATCTGAGTCTTTTTTATAAGCAGATCGAATTCATGAGGTCATTTGCATTGACCATTTATGGTTAAAAAGGGGCGTTTACAGGGCGGCACGTGAAGCTGATTCAGCTGCGCACATTTGTAGGCGCTCTGTGATTTATAAAGCAAAGATTGCGTACGGTGTGCGTACGCAGGGTTTTATAAATCGGAATATTTTTGGGCGCACGCAAAACTTGGCTTCTGGGCGTACGCACATTTTTAGTAACGATCCCACGCACAGTTTTATAAATGAGACCCCAGCTCCTTCTCGGAGCATGGGGCCTTGGACTGCTGTGCTAGCCGCTAGCTGCAAGCTGCTGCTCTTGCACTATGCTGTGCTTCCTCCGCTGGGCACTACCAACGAATTTTACTGTCATCGGTTAAAGGGCTAGTGCTGGGAGGTGGCTGTCTGTTAACACTGCTGGGTTCAAGGGGTTTCCTCAGGAGCCCTTCTGAGTCCGTTCTTGGTCAAAGAGTGCCCAATTTGGTTGACAATACTACCAAACAAAGTGAAATCTGTATTTGGCTAATATATATCCGTTTGTATTTGATATTAATTTGATCAAATACAAACATTTTGATAAAAATTTGCCTTGGCAGCTCAGTCTAATTGATTTGTTTTCAGTGTTCTATTGATATGCAGAGTGAAGGATAGGCGGATGGAAAATGGGGGCTTGGATATTTGGGCTCATACCAATCTAAGGAAACATAGGAAAATTAGGCTCTCAAAATATGGAGAACAATAACAACTGTCATCAAGATGTTGAAAACAAGATTTATTTTTTCTGTCAGCAGATTTTGGTCAAACTTATCATTTCAGATCTTTAAAATAACAGTTGTTGTTATTATTGATCTGTAAAGAAAATGTGCGTGGTTGCATTAGCCAACTTGTCTTGTGCGCAATATTCTGTGGGCATGCTAAAAGGCTGGCAAGGCTAATGAACAGGCACGCAAAGTGGGCCATTTTGAATCAGACTTGTGACTGATTGAATTAATGGGCTGATATTTTTTGTATGATCCCGAGTTTGGGTGCATCCTGTCACCAAATAAAGACTTTACTTTTTGGAGACCTGCTTATGCACGGTTTCTATACATGTACCAACTTTGAGAATTCTGAGCTTTTTACCGTCAGAATGGTTGAAGTCAGTGTTTTTTCACCAAAGCCATCATTTTTTTATAACTATCGACTCAAAATGTCCACAATACTTAAGGGTGGTGTCCCTGATGGGCTCATCAAGTTATAAGTCCCCAGGGTAATCTGAAATGGACTTTCCATTAAATAATGGTTGCTAATTCAATTAAATAATACCAAGGTTGGGCAATAATAAGGAGTATGTGTTCCAGATTTTGGGTCATTTGGGTTTACAGGTCATTTTTAATGATACTTTCAAGGTTTCTAAAACTTTCAAGGTACAGCTCACTCTATCTTGCAGACCTAATATTCAGCATGTCAAATAATGCCCATCAAGTTTCAGAAATTGCGATAAAATGTTGCAATATTATAAATACATTTTAAAAAGGTTTGCATTGTTCTAAGTCTAAAAGGAGAAGTGCACTACACTGATATCTGCACATTTTTTGAAATTGGTTTTGTTTTTATGCCTCAAACTCTAGGGGCAGATAATTACAGATAATTAGGCAAAAGAGAAATAATAATAAATCTATAATATTAAGACACATGATAACAATAGTCTGGCTTGCTTAGCAACCACAATCATTAATTTAGAGATAACAGATTATGGAGTAGGTATTGTGTAAATTCTACTTACTGACTAAATATATTCCTTTAAAAAGATAACCAGGTAACCACATTTTCATGATCTTGGTGTGCCTCGTCCCATTAAAGCTTGTTTTGTGTTTTTCTCAGGCTTAAGGATAATTATGTAACACTTTGGTCCAAATAGTGCCAGTAACAGCCCAAAACTGGAAGCTAGAATGGCAAATACCTCTACAGCATCTGCATATTTTCCAGGAGAGTTGATATAAGCTGGGATGAAGGCTATCCAAACAGCACAGAAGACCAACATGCTGAAGGTGATAAACTTGGCCTCGTTGAAGTTATCTGGTAGATTCCGTGCCAAAAAAGCAAGCAAGAAACTGAGAATAGCCAGTAAACCAATATAGCTTAATAATAATCCAAATCCAATTTTCGACCCCACTTCACACTCAACTATTATCTTGTCATTGTGGTACTGTGTGTTTTTACGAGGAGTTGGTGAGGAAGACACAAGCCAGGTTGTGCAAATTGCTGCTTGTATTAAAGTAAGAAATAAAACAGTCCCTCTCTGTTGCATTACCCCAAACCACTTAAGAATGCCACCACCACCTGGTTTGGAAGCCTTGAAAACCGCCAGAACTACCATGGTCTTTACCAGGATACACGAGACACAAAGCACAAAGCTGATCCCAAACGCTGCATGCCTCAACTGACAGGTCGACAGCCTTGGGTGACCAATGAAAAGTAATGAGCACAAGAAGCATAATTTGAGTGACAGCAGAATGAGGAAGCTAAGCTCTGAGTTGTTGGCCCTAACCACTGGCGTTGTACGATGATAGGTGAAGATTCCCAAAACAATAGTGCATAAAAGTGCTCCAAATAATGAGGCAGTGGTCAGGGAGATTCCCAGAGGTTCCGTATAAGAAAGAAATTCCATGCTTTTTGGTTCACAATGATCATGTTTGGAGTTGGACCAAAAATCCTCAAGACAGCTGGTACATTCCGTTGAATCTAACAAACAAGAATAATTATTAAATGTATTCAAATGGTTGGTGGTTGCATTCGTCAATATATGCAAAATAGATGCGAATTGCATAAAAATGTGTATTGCAAACAAACCTGTCTCATTGCTAACCATTCCTTCTGAACAAGGAATGCAGTCAAAGCAGCAGACCGGTTCGCCCTTCTTCCTGGCCATGCGGGTACCTGGGGGACAGCTCTCACTACACACTGACTTTGGAGGCTAAGGGGGTAACAAGTTGATTGCATTTAAAAATAATTTACATTTAAAAGTATGATATCATGGACAATAGGTAGCGTTTAAGAAGACCTTTTTAGATTCAAAATTCCAAAATATTTTGTCTTCCTCAAGAATGAGATTATCGATTTTGGAGGTAATTTCTTTAACCTCTCCCACATTTGTAACCTCTGTACCTCCATCTGGGAGCCACCTCCAGTTCATCACATCATAGATTGGTAAAGCATCACCATTCTCATCAAATGACACTTGATCACCAAAATCAGTTGTGAAATTGACTCTTTGCAAATGATGTAAAAGCTGTATGGTAGGTGGAAAAAAGGTTAATGTTAAAAACAGGAATGTTTATTTTATTTTATACTTGAATGAGCCTGAAAACAGACCTGCCATGACTCTAGTCCCTGTAGACTGGCTGAGCTTTGACCTTTGAATAGCCCACTTCCTGGAACATACTGCAGAAGGTCATGTAGGGCATGTGCCAGGGCATATACCGCCTTGTACACATTGTACTCTGGCCTGAGGTTAGAAAGATCCAGGAATTCATTCTCTATATTCCTTAAAACCTCATTCCCTGTACACAGTCTTTCTCGAGTCTGCCCTTCAAATTCCAAGCCAGGGGATACAAATTTGCACTGAAATATGTGCTCCCAAAACTGCTTGACCTAATGAAGGGAAATTCATAAATAAGGTGATTAGCAAACATATGTATTCCTTCAAGACATTTTCTTGTGATTCTGAATCAGTGTGTCATGTGAAATCCGCACTAAATTGTTGTCCTGGTTGCTGAGTGCGTCCTTGTCAGGGCGTATTCTCAGTAGGAAGTCCCTGAGGCCTGGTATCTCTCCCCGGCGGATTGCAATGCCCAGAGTGCCTGCAAGAAAAGGCATGTAGCTGGGGGTCTGAAGAACAATGGCTGTAGACCAGGCTTCACTGGCCATCCATTGAAGGCCTGTAACATTCTGCCTTACCACCTGTGGATTGGAATGCTTAAAATATGATATAGTGCTCAATCCATAATAAGTGCTGAAACCATTAATGTTATCTACTGAAACATAATTTAGAATTTTCATCCAAAAACATTCTAGACCCCTATTTAAAAAACAAAACAAACCTCTTCCATGAGATTAAGCATGTTGCTTTGATGTGCAAAAATAGTAACCACACGGGATGTGGATTTCTTCATTATGCCGACAATCCTCTGTATTTCAGCAACATCGTTTCCCCAGGGCAGAACCTCAAGATAAGCCAGACAGCCTCCACCAGAGTGGGCAAGGTCTGACTGGAATGAATGGGCGGTGTGGCGACCGTAGTCGTCATCACTGATCAGTAGGCCAACCCAAGTCCAGCCAAACCTCCTCAGAATCTGGAGCATAGCTCGCACCTGATACAACAAGAAAAATATTTTGTTTTAACATTTAGGAGGATATTTGTTTCAATAATGTATTAAAAATTCATCCATGCTTAATTCATGCAGGCAAATAATGTTCCTGTTGTAATTAAACTACCTGAAATGCGTCACTTGGAATAGTTCTAAAAAATGATGGGAACTGCCTCCTGTCACTCAGACAGGAACAAGTGGCAAAATAACTGACCTAAAAGGCAAAGATATACTTATTGTCAAGGCCGACACTTGTAATTTGACCCTAATGTTGAATATTTTCCATTAATAATTGATAAGTTAATGACGATTCTCAACCATATGGTTTTCTGAAATATGACTTACCATTGGTAGACTGTACAAGCTTAGGATACTAGAAATGGCAATAGTACGCGTTGAGGAAGAATCTCCAACAATACCCAATACGGGAGGATAACCGTAACAGCTCTCATTTAATTGAAACGGCTCTCCTCTGCCACTGGTCATAGACAGAGCTGCACGGAATGAGATCCCTAGATCGCTGCAGCTATCATAAAGACTGTATCCCAACGATATGTTAGGAAGCAGTTTGGAGTTTCTGTTAATTTCATCAACAGCAAAGGCCATGGTCTGGGCCTGTCTGAAACCTAGAACATCAAAGCTGAAAAACAATAATAATAATAGTAATAATACAAAATCTGTGTGTTAGCAAAAGTATTCCATGTCAGTGGATGGTTATTACCCTTGATCAACACCATCCTAGACGGACTCACCCATGGCAGATGGGATCATTCGGCTCTGAAGTAAAATGCAGTTTAGAAAATGCAGTGAAAAAGTGAATCTCAAAGATTCCTCCCAAAATTACATCCCCAAACTTGTGCATTCCATTCAGATTAAAATTTCTCTGTAATGTACAATAGAAGGGAACTATTGAAGACATGAGGGAAGAGAAAGAGAACACAACCAAACATACACATATGAGCAGGTGTGATACTTTATGAGCTTTCATGACTGCCCTCCAATCTGACCCTACCCTCCTCAAACTACGTTATTTCTCAGACACTGAACTTTATAAACAATCAAATGCCATCCCCTTTGCCTATTTAAATATTTTTAAATAATATTTTTTAAGGAGTGGCAGACATTTATGGGGCGTACCTTGACTGTATTGAGATAATAACAGCAAAGTATATCTATTATTGCCCTGTCGTAATGATACCGCGTTCAAACGAACAATATCATGTTTACAGACAAACCTCATTCATTAAACATCATTATCCATCATTGTAACTTTGCATTAGCAATTCTTAGCTACATTCCCTAAGTGATTCATACTAAAGCAATAACTCAAATCGATTTTTTGAGCAGTAAATGTCACAAACATTTGTTATTTGTGATATGTCCACCAGATTTTCTCAGACCACCTCATAGCAACTGGTGAAACAATAGATAAATAGACATGCAGTGGCTGAGGAAAGAGTGCAAGCACTTCCTCCATGGCCAGTGGGAAAAAGTGAAAAGGCAATGTCAGCAACGCTATGTGTTTATCACAAATGAACACAAAACGTAAATGGAAACATTACTATGAAATAACAGAAGGGAATCAAAGCAAAAAGTTAATATAACTACTGATTCATATTTTATTACATTCATTTTAATTTATAAATATAAATTGTTCTATTATTTTATTCAGATGGTTGCAATTTGCATGCTCTCCACTAGTAGCCACTAAATCCTACACACTGCACCATAACGAGCATGTTAAACACATGGACATATATACATCAAAGAAGTTATCTTGTTTCATGAGAAATGTATTTCTAGGAACACCTAGGACATAAACTGGCAACCCGGTGTATTTAAACCAGCCTAAATGTACACACAGGTCAAAAACATGGTGTTTAAAGCTGTTTACTCCTGCACAGACAGGAGTTACTTGTTTGGTTGTGTGTAGCAGCTGTCTCTGTTCCTATGCAGTGAAAAGATTCCACCAGGAATTCAAGTTTTTTCTATGTTTTGTTACTATGACTGTGTACCATGTCCCAATGGACAAATAAGCAATACTTCAGGTGCGTTGAACCATTTTTGTGACACACATTGATCAAGCGTCAGGTTAGGCGCGTAACGCGTGTAATCTTACGTGCGTAATGAGCTCAATGTGGCCGTACCTTAACACATTTTATTCATGATGATCTTTGCCTTGTCCCTGTGAGTTCTGGGCCAATAAAGAGAATATCTAATGTCTTCCTAGCCTGTTGAGTTTCTCTCCATGCAGGAGATACAGGGACAATTGTTTTGGCTGTATTCTCAGTTGGAGGAGTCTGTTTGAATATTGTAACAGACATAGGGCCCTATTTTAACGGTCTGAAACGCAAGTGGGAAGCGCAAAGCGCAAGTAGCTTTGTGGGCGGTTCTACGGCGCTATCGCTATTTTACAGGCGGATAAATGACACTTGCGTCGCGGCGCAAGTGTCAAAAGGGTTGGTCTGAAGCAGCCTAGTTACCCGTAGGTGTGGTTTGGGCGTAACGTCCAACAAACCAATGAGAGTGCCAGCTCCCATCCCCATCTTTAAGAGCCATGAGCGCATTTGAATCGGACGAGTTGATATTTTGACAGCGCGTCTGCAGTCTCCGATGAGACAGATGCACATGAATTTCAAACTGCAAATGGCTCAGTTTATTGCCAAATAATATGGCCTAATTCACACATGGAATAAGGGTTTTTCTTCCACAACTTCAGAAATACTGAGCCCTCAAATAAATTTCGGCAAAGAAAACGTATATGATATAACATGATATGCGGTAACTGTGGTTCTATTTAATGATATACGCAATGCATTATAAACATTGTTTCTTATCAGTATTGTATGCTATCCTAATATGCATGTGTCCCCTCGGTAATAGACATTGCCATTGATTGTATTATGCGTTACGTGTTTAGTTTGCGTGTGTTTAAACAAAGCACACACGCGCGCCCGCATTCATTCATTATTTTTAACACTCACTGGCGGTAAAACAATGTTTTTCACGATCAAATACTCATCAATCCTAAAAGTTATGGGCATGTAGGCCTACACGGTGTCTCTGTCAAGAAAATATGTGTTTGCTGTACGGTGTTGGCAGATGCATTGATTTAAAAGTACAACTTATTACCGCTGAATCAGCTGTTCTTTCCCAAATAATTTACCAAGAATGTGCGGCTAGGTAGATGGGAGAAGCAAAGTGTATGCGCGAGGTGCACAAGCAATCCGTATGCATCGCATGCGCATGTATGCATGCACCCTTAAAATAGCATCTGAACAACGCGCCACTGACTTTAAACCAGGTATTTCCTGGTCAGTAGCGCAATGGTATTCAGAAACGGCAAAATACCGTTTGCGCCAGAACACGCCTCCTCCTTCCGCCGAACCGCCCCTTGGGGCGCATGATCAATCCCTAATTTACCGGCGAGTGGCGGTGGTGGGAAAAGAACGCTCTGCGCCAGTAGTAAACTAGCAACGACACATGCGCCAGTGACTAAGTCACTTGCGCCGGATGCAAGATAGGGCCCATAGTGTTCTTCAAGCACAGAGCATCTGCTATTGTTAGGGTCACCAATTCGGAACTTAACTTGCCAGGTAATAATGTCATGAAATGGTTTGGGCCTGACCTACAGAATGACTAGTGAAAGGGGTAAATCATTCTAGAATGTGCATTAGGCTCAACAATATGTTTCTGGGCTGTGCTTGGGTAAATCAGGCTCCTTGAGTTTTTTTACTTTATATCAGCTGCTCTAACTGTAAAATATAATGGATGCATAATCGCATTTCTTTGCAGCATGAACACGTATGAATTGTGTCTCTCCCACGCTATGGTCTTCGCCGTCAAAGAAATCCACATCTTTGACCTTTTGCCTAGCATTAAGGTTGGTTTCTAAATCCATGATTTTTCTGCATTGGTATCCGTAGCTGTCCAGGTGGCGTTTTATGTGGCAAATGGCCTATAGCAGTTATATGACTCAAAATAAGTTCATGATCTGGTAGGGTAACTGCTGTAGTTTGTGAGTCTTGATCTACAACATCTATCTGCATGTCGCTTTTATCGGGCCCTTTGACATTCCACAAGTACTTTTTTGACAATACCATCCTTTGTTTTATAACCAGTGTCTGGGATTTATTTCTGTAAATGAATCGTCATATTCTTTTTTTCCTTAAAGCTAGGGTGGGTAATTTCTTTACTGTAATATTTGGCAAAACTGTCCTAATAGCCAGTCAGCTATATGTAGGTGAAGTTCTCTGAGAATATCTGCTCATAACTTTGCTCTCCCCTGCCTCTGTGGGCCGCACCCAAAAATTGCCACCGCTCATGTACACTTTGACCAATCAGAGCGAGGCTCCGATTCTCCGTTCTTATTGGCTGTGGGACTGTCCGGTCACCTTGGCAACGACGTTGGTGCGTCCCTGCGTGAGCGTTCACGAGCCTAGCGGTCTGACAGTTTTGTACTACTACGGCGGACAACAAATGAATAGCCGTGTCTTCATCAACGGCCCATAAATTTCCCATTCCCCGGATACCATCAACTAACACCACTAAGACAGAGAAAAAAAGAGGAAAGACACTTGTTGAAAGGACAGCTACTAAAAGGGAGGCGGAGAGAGCTCGAAATAAAACCAGAGTAAACATCGGCGTGGCTTATGAGCGATGGAGAGAGTTACGTGACCGGAGAAACTTAAAATCGGACGCTGAGATGGCTATATTTCTTATAGACAGGTAAGGAATTGTGCTATCCCTCCATGGTATATTGCGATGAATATGTAAAGTGTCGGCTGGTATGGTTTTTTACTAAGCAAAGCCACGATAACCGTTACATTACGGTTCTGTAATGTAACCATTTCAATACGGTTCTGTAGGATGTCTTGCATCAGCCGATGGTTCTTTTCCCGGTCCGTTTTATAGGTTAGTTATGGTCACACCAACCGTGGCTGTCGGAATAACACAGAGATTGTGCTAACACGTGGCCTAGGCTTCAACTCAACTGTGGATAATGTCCGAGTCACGTTTGTATAAAAGCTACGTTGACACAACTGCCAAGATAAGCACTGCGAGGGAAGTCTAGCATATGATATTCCATGTATTGTTATAACGTTGTTGCAAGCTAGCAGCAGCCTAGCTCAGTTTCGCGATCGCTTTGAAGTGACGGTTTCCTTGTGTGTAATCTGGCTTTCTGTGTTATTTTATCAAATATATATATTTTTTCAGCACAGTACTGTACATACACAATGATGGACAACGACAGTAAATAGATCATATCGATTGTCAATATTGATAAGAGGGAGACCTAGAAGAATTCTGTTATCATGGAGAAGGAGGTTTTGTTTTGTTTTTTTGTTTTTTTTGCTTTTGTTCTTATGCTAACGAACTACAGTTGCAATTAGTTTGCTATCTTGCTTGGCTGATACAGCTACCTTTCTTAGGCCTACCAGCGCAATGGCAATGATTTTAAGATAACATACATGGTATGTCTGTGAGTAAGATGTTGATGCTATATATGTACTTATGTAGCAATCAGCACTAATGTTTAATTACCTCGGAATCGGACATGGTGTTTCGTCTTCCTATCAATGTAACTGAATTCACATGAACGCGCATAACTGACGTTCGGTGGGAGGAGCTACAGCAGGTAGCGTGGCAGGGACGGGCCAGAGAGCACGCGACGGAATCTCAACGGCTGTTTTCTCCAAAATCGCCCACCCTAGCTTTAAGTTGCTACAATACCTAAGATTTCATACGATGACATAGCGTTGTTTCTATGAACAGCAGACAAATAGGGTTTTACACAATGCCATTATGCATTTGATTCGCTTGGTTAGGAACTCAGTGACTTTTTAATTTTTACATTATGAATTTCCAAGGGCATTGTTGAAAATCCTAGTTCATTCAAAAGTTTTTAACGATTTAATATGAAATAGTTTTGGGAATACAAGTCAATTCCCGGCCTCAATGTGCCAAATATGGATCATCCTGGACTATCCTGATCTTGCGAGTTCACACTCCGTTTCTCTTTTTGGCTTTTGGCTGTCCTTGAGCCCGTAGGACAGCCTCTGCCAATATTATCTAAGTTATAGGGGGAGAGATTTTTTGAGTTGATGAAGAAGAAGTTTCACAGTATGCAGAATTTCAAAACAATGTCATCACCAGAGGAAAGTTGCAATCAATAGAGCAATTAAAACTGTTTAATGTGAAAAAGATTGAATATTGATGTAAGAAAATGAATACAAATGTGTATGGAAAGCCTCCGTAGGGAAGAATATGTTTTTTCTTTACGCCCAGCCGGCTGAAGCAAAGAGAGTAAATAACAACAATAATAGAAACTAACCAACTTACGCTTTTTATGAATCTGATTTTGAGACTAACTCGGGCTGACAAGCTTGAACAGCCAATAAGAACATAGAAACATGTTTCATTAATGTTCATCCGATCCTGGCCTGTACTGTGTTGCTGTTTCCGTCCAAACCATTTGAATCACAACAGATTATTCCCTGCAGGTAATGTGATAAATACCAGAATTTGATGACGTTAAGAATTCTTCAACAAAGAAACACATTAAACTCTTAAAACCCCCCTTTTAAGTATTTATCTCTCAGTGAGCCACTCTATCCCACAAATGCCCACCGGGAGGCAGTACCCCACCATTTGAGAAACCCTAGGTTAACCAGATATGAAGTAGGTAGAACATGGGATAGGGTATTGGGGGTTTAGCCTTTAACCCATCCCTGCACAAACAACAAGAGCTCTGCATAACTTCACAAAAAATAGGATCATGACAAAGTTGAATCAACGTTTTTTATTCGCATTACGTTGGTCAATCTATCATGAATAGATCTGTAAAGCATTAACATTTAATCTAGGTAATGCAGTTAACATTTGACCTAAATTTACTAAATCTGTAAACACTTTTCTATGATCTCGGTTTGCCTCGTCCCATTAAAGCTTTCTTAGTGTTTTTCTCAGGCTTAAGAAGAATTATAAAACACTTTGGTCCAAAAAGGGCCAGCAACAGCCCAAAACTGGAAGCTAGAATTGCAAATACCTCTACAGCATCTGCATATTTACCAGGGGAGTTAATATAAGCTGGGATGAAGGCTATCCAAACAGCACAGAAAACAAGCATGCTGAAGGTGATAAACTTGGCCTCATTGAAGTTATCTGGTAGATTGCGTGCCAAGAATGCAAGCATAAAGCTGATTACAGCCAGTAAGCCTATATAGCCCAGTAATATTCCAAATCCTACTGTGGATCCTACAAGACACTCAACAATGATCTTGTCATTGTGATACTGTGTGTTTTTATGAGGTGTTGGTGAGGAAGACACAAGCCAGGTTGTACAAATTGCTGCTTGGATTAAAGTGAGAAATACAACAGTCCCTCTCTGTTGCATTGCCCCAAACCACTTCAGACTACCGCTACCACCTGGTTTGGAGGTCTTGAATACCGCCAGAACTACCATGGTCTTCACCAGGATACACGAGACACACAGCACAAAGCTGATCCCGAATGCTGCATGCCTCAACTTACAAGTCCACAGCCTTGGTTGACCAATGAAAAGTAATGAGCACAAGAAGCATAGTTTGAGTGACAGCAGAATGAGGAAGCTGAGCTCTGAGTTGTTGGCCCTAACCACTGGCGTGGTACGGTGATAGGTGAAGACTCCAATAACAACAGTGCATAAAAGTGCACCAGATAATGAAGCCGTGGTCAGGGAGATGCCCAGGGGTTCCAGGTAGGAGAGAAATTCCATGCTTTTAGGAACGCAGTGATCATGTTGGGGGCTGGACCAAAAATCATCTGGACAGCTGATACATTCTGTTGAATCTAACGATCAATAGAAAGTTATTGTTTAGTTCGTTATTTCAATATTTGTCCAATAGATGTGTACTGTTTGTGGTTACCTGTCCCATTGCTAACTTTTCCTTCTGAACAAGGGATGCAGTCGAAGCAGCAGACAGGTTCACCTTTCTTCCTGGCCATGCGGGTGCCTGGGGGACACCTCTCACTACACACTGACTTGGGTGGCTAAGGAAAGAATCATTTAATTGCAGTAAGAATATTTGACAACAATATAATGAATGAAGAATGTCACAGAAAACAGCCAGATATCAGACCTTTTTTGATTCAAAATTCCAAAAGATTTTATCTTCATCAAGGATAAGATGATCGACTTTAGACGCCAATTCTTTGACCTCTCCCATATTTTTAACCTCGGTGCTTCCATCTGGGTGCCACATCCAGTTCATCACATCATAGATTGGTAAAGCATCCCCATTCTCATCAAATGACACTTGATCACCAAAATTTGTAGTGAAATTGACCCTTCCCAGGTAATATAAAAGCTGTATTGTCGGGGACAAAAAGAGTATGTGAATGTCAAGTCTCACGATTTAAAAAAATCACAGCAAAATAAAGAAATACATTGAGAGGAAATCATACCTGCCATGGGGCTATTCTTTGTAAATTGGCACAGCTTTGACCTTTGAAAGGCCCGCTCCCTGGAACACATTGTAGCATGTCCTGAAGGGCATGTGCCAGGGCATATACGGCCTTGTACACATTATATTCTGACCTGAGGTTAGACAGGTCCAGAAATTCAGTCTCTATGTTCCCAAGAACCTCATTCCCTGTACATAGACTTTCCGAAGCGGACCCATCCAATAACTCTCCTTGAGGGGATGTAAACTTACATTGAAATACGTTCTCCCAGAACCTCTTGACCTAAAGGAGGGGGATTGAAATCAAGCACAAATAGTGTTGCACCAATAGCAAAAATGAAAATACATTGGAAAATATTTACACAAAATATTTAAAACATGAATAATTAAATAAAATGTGTTAAAACATTTATTAAAAATCATAAGACAATATATCAGATGTGTAAAAAGATTCTGAATCATTCTAAGGTGTAAACCGTACTAATGGACTGTCCTGGCTGCCAATTGTTTCAGGGCGTATTGTCAGTAGAAAGTTCCTGAGGCCTGGTATTTCTCCCCGGCGGATGGCAATGCCCAGAGTGCCTGCTAGAAAAGGCATGTAGCTGGGAGTATGGAGCACTTTGGCTGCAGTCCAGGCTTCACTTGCCATCCACTGTAGTCCTGTTAAATTCTGCTTCACCACCTGTGAATTTGATTATCTGTTTTAATTCCAATAATGCATCACTGTATCATATTTATTCCTTTCACTATGAATTCACTTGTCTAAGAGCATTGTCATTCATGGAGAATAATCAACCTCTTCCATGAGATTAAGCATGTTGCTCTCAGGTGCGAAAACGATAACCACACGGGATGTTGATTTCTTCATTATTCCAACGATCCTCTGCAGTGCAGCTACATTCTTTTCCCATGGCAGAACCTCTAGATAAGCCAGGCAGCCTCCACCAGACTGGGCAAGGTCTGACTGGAATGAATGGGCGGCGTGGCGTCCGTAGTCATCATCACTGATCAGCAGGCCTATCCAGGTCCAGCCAAACCTCCTCAGAATCTGGAGCATAGCTCGCACCTGGTTCAACAATTTTTAAAGAAATACATTTTAGAAGATTTAAGTGGAACATTTGTTTGTAGGGTTAGGGTTCAAATTTCAACAAGGCAATTCATGCAGACAAATAGTGTTCCTGTGGTAATTAAAAATACCTGAAATGCGTCACTTGGAATAGTTCTAAAGAATGACGGGAACTGCATCCTGTCACTCAGACACGAACAAGTGGAAAAATAACTGACCTTTTAAAGAAAATATATAAATTATTATCATGGCCTGTATTTATAGTTTGACCTTTATGTTGATTATTTCAGATTCATAATTTAAAAGGCAACGACATTAATCAACCACAAGCTTTCCTGAAATTTGACTTACCATTGGTAGCCTGTACAAGCTTACTATACTAGAAATGGCAATAGAACGCGTTGAGGAAGAATCTCCCACAATAGCTAACACAGGAGGATAACCATAACAGCTCTCATTTAATTGAAACGGCTCCCCTCTGCCACTGGTCATAGACAGAGCTGCACGGAATGAGATTCCTAGATCGCTGCAGCTATCATAAAGACTGTATCCCAATGATATGTTAGGAAGAAGTTTGGAGTTCCTGTTAATTTCATCGACAGCAAAGGCCATGGTCTGGGCTTGTCTGAAACCTAGAATATCAAAGCTGAAAAAGAATAATAATAATAGTCCAATATCTTTGTATAAGCAAAAGTATTACGTGTGATTGGATGGTAAATAGGCTTGATCAACACAATCTTAGACAGACTCACCCATGGCAGATGGGATCATTCGGCTCTGAAGTAAAATACAGTTCAGAAAATGCAGTGAAAAAGTTCATCTCAAAGATTGCACCAAGAATAACATCCCCAAACTTGTGCATTCCATCCAGATTAAAATTTCTCTGTAATGTACAATAGAAGGGACCTGTTGAAGACATAAGTGAAGAGATATAGAACACAAACAAACATACACATATGAGCAATTGTGATTCTTTATGCGCTTTCATGACTGCCCTCCAAACTGACACCTCCTTTCTCAAGCAACGTTAATTCTCAGATGCTTAACTTTATAAACAGTCAAATGCCATCCCCTTTGCCTATTTAAATATTTGTAGGACTGTTGTTCCTTCTAAGGACTGGCAGACATTTCTGGGGGAGGACCTGGACTGCCTTAAGACAATAACAGCAAAGTATACTTTTTTATTGCCCTGATTTATGTTGCCCAATAAGAATGAACAATGTCATGTTCAGAAATGTCATACCTCAGTTATTAAACATTTTTGTGCCTTTGCATTGACAATTCTTGGATGAATTCGCTAAGTGATACAAACTCAACAACAGCTTTGTTTTAGAGCCGTTAACGTCACAACACTTGATATTTGTGATATATCCACTAGATGGTCACGGACCACCTTATATGTAAACTGTAAAACAATGGATAAATACACATGCAGTGGCTGAGCGAAGAGTGCAAGCAACTCCTGTTTACAGAAGTATTAATGAAAGAAGGCAATGGCCAGTGGGCAAAAGTGAAAAGAAAAAGTCAGCAACCCTGCCATGTCTTTATTCAGCAAACACAAATAAACACAAAACATTGCAATGGTAAACATGAGCAAATCAAGGCACAAAGTGAGACTATTTTTCTCTTATAAGAAGCAGTTATGCTTTTTTTCACTGATTCATATTTATATTATATTCATTCTCAATTATTTATATTTTTATTCAGTGGGTTGAAATCTGCAACCTCCCTGCTAGAAGTCACTAAATCCTACACACTGCCGCTTATATGGACATGTTAAACACATGGAGATGTTCTTAACATATTATTATAACAATTATATTTAGTATAGACCAGCCAAAATGTACACACATTTTAAAATCAGCACTTTCAATACAGATTTTCTTTAAATGGATTGAATACAGGAAGTTGTTCATCTCATCAATGGATCTTCAGCTCTTCGCTTGCAGACTGAAAACAAATCTGGTCAGACCCTGGGACATGTTTTATTATATTGAAATATTAGCACTTGAATCAGTTAGCTTATTTGATCATATTATAAACAGATGAAACAAAAGAACAATGATAATTATAATTATGATTCTTACATTTTTTTGTTGTAAACTTTAACCTTTGGTAATAGCAAGAATCAAGTATCTCACGTTGGCTTGCCCACAAAACAATCTGCATTTTATTTATTTTTTATTACAGTGCATGCAGAAACAATCACATCTAGCAGCGTAATTGTATTGTGGACAATTTTTTATTTTTTTTCAAATGGACTTCTAACTTGACCATTGGGTCTTCATTTCGTAGACCAAAACCCAAAAATATGTTATGCTCTGCTGTGTCATACTGCTGTTGCATTTGCTCTAAACAAATCAAGTAAATAGTGGAGAGAAACATTTAAAATATCTTTCCTCAAAATTGGGGTCCAAGCAAGCACTGCATTATATTGGAGGTTGCGTTATGTTAATGCACGTTATAGTGAAGGTAAAGTGTAGCTTCATGGTTGAATGCACTTATTGCTAATCCCTTTGGACAAAAGCTTCAGCTTAATAAATTGTACATGATTATTGATTAAAATTGTTATTATCATTGTTCTTTTGTTGCATCTGCTTGTTGATTGGTTCCAGAAACAAAATGTACTGAAGCAGTAAATGACGTATACTGTTAAAAAGAGTCAGCGGCTATTTGAGAGTCTATAAAAACTGTTGTAATATGTAGGAGTCGCCTCATCCGTATCATAGCCCTAAGTCCATAAGGATGAGTTCTGTAATTGTTATGTTTAGGCAAACCCTCTCTCTGGGATTGGTTGTGCTCTGTCTTGCTCTTGCTTTGCAAGAGTCTCCAGATGGCCTTCTACAAAGACCTGGTCCTACGGGGCCAGAGAATGGTGGTAAGATTGGGGATGTATCCGATGCAGGGAATGCTACTAATTCTCTTAAATGCATGCTTCGAGGCAATCCTCGGCCCACTGCATTCACACTGGAAGGGGACTTCCTTATTGGAGGTGTTTTTTCGATACATTACTACATGAAAACAGTGAAGCATAACTACACCAGCCTACCAGAGCCTCTAGAATGTACAGGGAGGTGAGTTAGAGGGGAATAATTAGTGCACAGGTAAAAATGGATTTGTTGTGGAACACACATTTTGATCGACATATTTGTAATGTGTTATATCAGATCAATAAATAAAAATAATAATATTCAGAAAAAACAGCTGCATCAACTTTAATTTAAACTATCTTCTAAATGTCATGAATGTATGTGCCCTTCTCTTTGCAGCATGGACACGCGTGAATTGCGCTTTTCGCGTGCTATGGTCTTCGCCATCGAAGAAATTAACAACAGCTCGGAGCTTCTGCCGGGCATTACACTCGGTTACCAAATCCATGACTCCTGTGCCTCGGTACCCGTAGCTGTCCAGGTGGCATTTCAGTTCGCAAACGGCCTGCAGCAGTTGTATGACTCAAACACAGGGTGTTCACGATCTGGTAAGGTAACCGCTATAGTTGGTGAGTCTGGATCCACGCCAAGTATGAGCATGTCGCAAATCATCGGGCCCTTTGACATTCCACAAGTAATATTTCTAACAATGCAAAATTTATATATAACCAGTTACTTGTTCGGCGCTTTTTTCTTTAAAAAGCATTGTCATGTTTTTTTTCTCCTTCAGGTTAGTCACTTTGCTACCTGCGCATGTTTGTCTGACAAGACGCAATACCCAACATTTTTTAGAACCATCCCAAGTGATCAGTTTCAGGCTGATGCTCTTGCCAAACTCGTGAAACATTTTGGTTGGACTTGGATTGGCACTGTTCAGTCTAACTCAGACTATGGCAACAATGGGATGGCGTCCTTTTTACGAGCAGCGCACAAAGAGGGTATATGTGTTGAATACTCTGAATCTTTCTATCGTACTGATCCACAGAGCAAGATTCAACAAGTTGCTGATGTTATCCGCAGGTTTATGAGCTAATTATTCAAATTGTAGTCATAATAACATTAATGTTAATGAAATAGACAAAACTGATTTAAAATTTTGAATGAAATGTAAAATAATATGTAGATTTATTAATATTTTGAGAATGAGTAATTAATATTTGTTCTCTATAAACATCCCATGTTTAGGCAGATGATTATGTCAATGTTTCTCTTTTTTGCTATGACCGTAAAGTAAATTCATGCCATATTTTCTAAGGTCTACAGCCATTATTGTCGTGGCATTCACAGCATCAGGCGATATGAAGATTCTGCTGGAGGAGTTGGCCCGCAAGCCCTTTCCTCCCAGACAATGGATAGGCAGTGAATCATGGGGAACTGCTCCTGAATTTCTGAAGTTTGACTTTTGTGCTGGGGCAATTGGATTTGGTATTCCACAATCTGTGGTACCTGGATTTAGAGATTACCTTTTAGATCTTTCCCCTGCCAAAGCAGCTGCGTCTCAGTTGCTTACTGAATTGTGGGAGGGTGCATTCAACTGTCAGCTAGAAAAAAGTGAGATTTTAGATATTCGTCCAATGACTCACTCTTTTGACTTGGCTGACCGAGATCGAGAAATTGTGTCATACCATTAAACAATTAGAGTTGTAAAAAATACACAAGCACATAAGATTTTAGAAAAATGTTATGTACTTTATAAAAAATAATTATAAAAAATAGTAAAAAAAAAAGAAGCTTGTATAGGTTTTTTTTATGTTGCATGATTATTTTGAGACTGAGTCACAGTTGCTGCATAACATGAAAACCCTGAAATATATTCTGTCAAATCAAACCTGTGTCTCGGTTTTTAGAGGCTGGCTCAGCGGACAGTGTGTGCGATGGAACTGAAGATATACAGAAGCTCAAAAGCCCATACACTGACACCTCTCAGCTTAGAGTCACAAACATGGTTTACAAAGCTGTTTACTCAATAGCACACGCTATACACAATATTGTGTGTAAGAAGATAAACTCCACTATACAATGTGATCAATTCATGAAGATAGAGCCATTGCAGGTTGTTACATGTATATACATATTATAAAAAAAATATGTGTGCTGTATTGATATAGATATTGACCATTCTTTTCAATACTATACTTCCCAGGTTTTAGATCAGTTGAAAAGGGTGAATTTCTCTCGTAATGGTTACCATGTCTCATTTAATGCCAATGGTGACCCTGTGGCCTTCTATGAGCTGATTAACTGGCAGAAAAATGAGAACGGTGGCCTGGAGTTTGTAACAGTGGGACATTACGATGACTCACTTCCTATTGGACAGAAGTTCAATATGATAAAGAACATCAGCTGGTTAGATGGTGGTGGACAGGCAGGAATAACTATTTATACTTAAATTAATTGAAGAAAATGTCTTGACTTCTTGCTAGGTGTAAAGCTGTATCTGTATGTATATTTGTGAAACAGGTGCCTGTGTCTGTATGCAGTGACAGCTGTCCACCAGGAACGCGTAAGGTTCTCCAGAAGGGGAAACCGGTTTGCTGCTATGACTGTATACCATGTGCTGAAGGAGAGATTAGCAATACTACAGGTATCAAACAATTTATTCACGATGATGCTGAAAAAGTGCCAAAAGCCTCTTCTGATGCAATATTTTGTGTTATTCTTTCCAGATTCATCAGATTGTTTCCCTTGTCCCAATGAGTTCTGGCCAAATGAAGAGAAAAATGTATGTCTTCCTAAGCCTGTTGAGTTTCTCTCCATGCATGAGGTCCTTGGAATTATTTTGGCAGCATTCTCAGTTGTAGGAGCCTGTTTAACCATTATTACAGCCATTGTGTTCTTCCAGCACAGAGCATCTGCTATTGTTAGGGCCAACAACTCTGAGCTTAGCTTCCTACTGCTCTTCTCCTTGACTTTATGTTTCCTGTGTTCTCTGACTTTCATTGGTCCACCTTCAGACTGGTCGTGTATGCTTCGCCACACAGCTTTTGGAATCACCTTTGTCCTCTGTATCTCTTGTGTTCTGGGGAAAACCCTGGTTGTGTTAATGGCCTTCCGAGCTACACTGCCAGGTGATAATGTTATGAAATGGTTTGGGCCTGCACAGCAGAGAATGACTGTAGTATGTTTTACATTTGTTCAAGTTCTGATATGTATTTTGTGGTTAATTTTAAATCCCCCTTTCTCTATTAGAAACCTGACCACCTACAAGGATAAAATCATTCTAGAATGTGCATTAGGCTCAGCAATCGGTTTCTGGGCTGTGCTAGGGTACATCGGGCTCCTTGCTGTATTTTGCTTTGTGTTAGCTGTTTTAGCCCGAAAACTACCTGACAATTTTAATGAAGCTAAGCTAATCACATTTAGTATGTTAATATTCTGCGCTGTTTGGATCACTTTCATCCCAGCTTACATCAGTTCCCCTGGAAAGTTCACTGTAGCTGTGGAGATTTTTGCCATATTGGCCTCTAGTTTCGGATTAATGTTCTGTATTTTTGTTCCTAAATGTTTTATAATTTTGTTTAGGCCAGAGAAAAACACCAAGAAAAATGTAATGGGTAAAAAATAATTTTGTTGATTCGATTCGTGAACTTTTGACTTAAACTGTAGTGAAGTCAAAATAAAGATAAATAAATAATGCTGTGTTTAGAACTTTGTTGCATTGCAAAGACAGACTTATGTACTCAGTTGTGTAGTATATTCAGATTCAAATAAATTGTATGCTTTATTTCATTCATGTTTCAAGTTATCTGCTGGTTTGAAATGCATTTGATCACACAAATAAATGAATAAGAAGACATTTGTCTTTTGCTTTTTCATCCAAATATGGTTAAAGATCTGGGTAACACGTTCATTGCCTTGCATGCATTGTTTTATATTTACACACATGGGACTGAAGGGGACCCTGGGGCTAAGATATCGGGATTCTGATGAGCCTCTAAAGAAACGTTGATCTGGCTGACTGGTTTCACTCCAAAAATATATGTATCTCTCCAGGCGGCGTTTCATCTCGCAAAAGGCTTACAGCATTTGTATGACTCAAACAAACGATCATAGTAGCTTAACTGCAGTTGGTGAGTCTGGAGTTTCACAGCAACTATCTGCATTTGCTTTGATCGAGCTCTTTGACATACCACAAGTAATGTTTCTACGATGTAGACTTTTTTTTAAACCATCCCGATTGACCAGTTTCGTGCTGATGTTCTTTTTCGATTTAAATGTAGGCCTATGGCCTTAAGCAGACGCTTTTATCCAAAGCGACTTACAGCGGTTCATATACACATGATTTACACATTTCAACCAAAACAGAAGATATCCCCTGCAGGTAATGTGATAAATAACATAATTTTATTTGTGTTATTTATTTGTCTCAGTGCGCCAAAAATGCCCACTGGGGGGCAGTACCACCCCATTTGAGAAACCTTAGTTTAACCAGATATGAAGTAGTCATCCAGTCCGTCCTGTTCTTCCGCTACATCATGTACAAAGGTCAACAGGAAGCGGCAGCAAAGAAGTTATTTTGATGAGACGGCAGGGAAAATTAGAAGATGTCCATATTGTCCATGATTTTTTTAGTTAATATAATTTGTGTTTGAAATTATAAATTAATATACTTAAAGAAAATACTTTTGTTTTGAGAATTGTTTTGGGTAGGATATTGGGGGTTTAGCCTTCAACCCGTCCCTGCACAAACAACATCAAGTATGCATGACTGCACAAAAAGGGGACATAGCAATGTTGAATAAACAATTTATTTGTTTTATTTATATCCTTAATGGATAAAGCTATATCCTTAATGGATAAAGCTTTTCATTTAATCTAGGTAATTTAGTTAACATTTTTCAATCAACAGACTAATTCTAAAAACATTTAACATTTAATTGCACTTTTCTATGATCTTGGTGTGCCTCGGCCCATTAAAGCTTTCTTGGTGTTTTTCTCAGGCTTTAGAAGAATTATAAAACACTTTGGTCCAAAAAGGGCCAGCAACAGCCCAAAACTGGAAGCTAGAATGGCAAATACCTCTACAGCATCTGCATATTTACCAGGGGAGTTGATATAAGATGGAATAAAGGCTATCCAAACAGCACAGAATACAAGCATGCTGAAGGTGATAAACTTGGCCTCATTGAAGTTATCTGGTAGATTGCGTGCCAGGAATGCAAGCATGAAGCTGAGTATAGCCAGTAAGCCTATATAGCTCAGTAATATTCCAAATCCTACTGTAGACCCTACTAGACATTCAACAATGATCTTGTCATTGTGATACTGTGTGTTTTTATGAGGAGTCGGTGAGGAAGTCACAAGCCAGGTTGTACAAATTGCTGCTTGGATTAAAGTCAGAAATACAACAGTCCCTCTCTGTTGCATTGCCCCAAACCACTTCAGACTACCACCACCACCTGGTTTGGAGGCCTTGAATACTGCCAGAACTACCATGGTCTTCACCAGGATACACGAGACACACAGAACAAAAATGATCCCAAACGCTGCATGCCTCAACTTACAAGTCCAGAGCCTCGGTTGACCAATGAAAAGCAAGGAGCAGAGGAAGCATAGTTTGAGTGACAGCAGAATGAGGAAGCTAAGCTCTGAGTTGTTGGCCCTAACCACTGGCGTGGTACGATGATAGGTGAAGACTCCAATAACAACAGTGCATAAAAGTGCACCAGATAATGAAGCTGTGGTCAGAGAGATGCCCAGGGGTTCAACGTAGGAGAGAAATTCCATGCTTTTGGGAATGCAGTGATCATGTTTGGGGTTGGACCAATAATCCTCTGGACAGTTGAAACATTCTGTTGAATCTAGGGGAATTAACCATATTGTTGGTTATTGCAATATGTGTCCAATAGATACTGTACTGTATATACTGTATATGGTTTGAAAACAAACCTGTCTCATTGCTAACTTTTCCTTCTGAACAAGGGATGCAGTCGAAGCAGCAGACAGGTTCACCTTTCTTCCTGGCCATGCGGGTGCCTGGGGGACAGCTCTCGCTACATACTGACCAGGGCGGCTAAGGAAAGATTAATTTAAGTGCAGTAAGAATATTTTACAACAATATAATGATGAAGCATGTCACAGAAAATAGCCAGATAACAGACCTTTTTTGATTCAAAATTCCAAAAGATTTTCTCTGCATCAAGGATAAGATGATCGACTTTAGACGCCAATTCTTTGACCTCTCCCATATTTTTAACCTCTGTGCTTCCATCTGGGTGCCACATCCAGTTCATCACATCATAGATGGCTAAAGCATCCCCATTCTCATCAAATGACACTTGATCACCAAAAGTTGTTGTGAAATTTACCCTTTCCAAATAATATAACAGCTGTATGGTAAGTGATAAAAAGAGTAAGAGAAAATCATGGAATACTATTGATTTCATAACATCAAAGCAACAAAAAGTAAAGAAGTTCAAAGGAAATCATACCTGCCATGGAGCTATTCTTTTTAAATTGGCACAGCCTTGACCTTTGAAAGGCCCTCTCCCTGGAACACACTTCAGCATGTCCTGAAGGGCATGTGCCAGGGCATATACAGCCTTGTACACATTATACTCTGGCCTGAGGTTAGACAGATCCAGGAATTCAGTCTCTATATTCCTTAGCACCTCATTCCCTGTACATATTCTTTCCGAAGTAGACCCATCCAATAATCCTCCGTGAGAGGATGTAAACTTACACTGAAATACGTTCTCCCAGAACTGCTTCACCTGAAGGAGGAGGATTCAAATGGTGTTGAATTCACATATATATATATTGGAAAATATATCAAAAAAATATACAAACATACATACATTTATAAATGCATTAAAAATCAAAAGAATTAAATCCATTAGAAAATATATATGATTTTTTAAAGATTCGGAATATTTGTAAGGTTGAAACCGCACTAAGGTGCTGTCCTGGCTGCCAAGTGTCTCATTGTCAGGGCGTATGGTCAGTAGGAAGTCCCTGAGTCCTGGTACCTCTCCCCGGCGGATGGCAATGCCCAGAGTGCCTGCTAGGAAAGGCATGTAGCTGGGAGTATGGAGTACTTTGGCTGCGCTCCAGGCTTCACTGGCCATCCACTGTAGTCCTGTTACATTCTGTTTTACCACCTGTAAATTTCATTGTATGTGTTAATTCAATTAATTCATCTACTGAATAATATTTGTTCCTTTCACTATGAATTTCACCAATCCCCAAGCATAATCATTCATGGAAAAAATTGTATTAATGAACCTCTTCCATGAGATTAAGCATGTTGCTCTCATGTGCGAAAACAATAACCACACGGGATGTGGATTTCATCATTATGCCAACGATTCTTTGCAGCTCCTCTTCATCGTTTCCCTGTGGCAGAACCTCGAGATAAGCCAGACAGCCTCCACCAGACTGGGCCAGGTCTGACTGGAAGGATCGGGCGGCGTGGTGTCCGTAGTCGTCATCACTGATCAGCAGGCCAACCCAAGTCCAGCCAAACCTCCTCAGAATCTGGAGCATAGCTCGCACCTGGTTCAACCATTATAGGAAACATTTTAATTTATTAAATTTCCAACAAGGCATGTACACTACAACAATTCATGCAGACAAATAATGTTCCTGTGGTAAATAAATCTACCTGAAATGCATCACTTGGAATTGTTCTAAAGAATGATGGGAACTGCCTCCTATCACTCAGACAGGAACATGTGGCAAAATAACTGACCTATGAAAGCAAAAATATCATCTATTATCATGGCCCATATTTATAATTTGACCTTCATGTTGATTATTTCAACCTAATAATGTTGATTATTTCCAACTAATCAGTTTGTAGGTAATGACAATGATCAACCAGAAGTTTTTTCGGAAATTTGACTTACCATTGGTAGCCTGTATAAGCTTACTATACTAGAAATGGCAATAGTACGCGTTGAGGAAGAATCTCCCACAATTGCTAACACAGGAGGATAACCGTAACAGCTCTCATTTAATTGAAACGGCTCTCCTCTGCCACTGGTCATAGACAGAGCTGCACGGGAAGAGATCCCTAGTTTGCTGCAGCTATCATAAAGACTGTATCCCAACGATATGTTAGGAAGCAGTTTGGAGTTCCTGTTAATTTCGTCAACCGCAAAGGCCATGGTCTGGGCCTGTCTGAAACCTAGAATATCAAAGCTGAAAAACAATAATAATAATGGTACAATATCTGTGTATAAGAAAAAGTATTACGTGTAATTGGATGGTGAATAGCCTTGATCAACACCATTCTAGATAGACTCACCCATGGCAGATGGGATCATTCGGCTCTGAAGTAAAATAAAGTTCAGAAAATGCAGTGAAAAAGTTCATCTCAAAGATTCCTCCCAGAATAACATCCCCAAACTTGTGCATTCCATTCAGATTGAAATTTCTCTGTATTGTACAATAGAAGGGACCTGTTGAAGACATATGGGAAGACAATGAGAGCACAAACAAACATACACATATGAGCAAGTGGGATTCTTTATGAGCTCTCATGATTGCCCTCCAGTCTGAGGCCACCTTTCTCAAACACATCTTTATAAACAGTCAAAATCCATCCCCTTTACCTCATTAAATAATATTTTAAGAATTGTGCCTGTCAGGACTGGGCAGACATTTTTGGGGGCAGACCTGGTTTGCATTACGATAATAACGGCAAAGTATCTTTATTATTGCACTGAATTCAAGTTGCCACATAAGAATGAACAATGTCATGTTTACAGAAACATTTGTCATTAAACATACAATTCTTGCCTGCATTCTCTAAGTGAACACATGCACTGGCTGAGCACCTCCTTTACTGAATTATTACTGCAAGAAGCCAATTGCCAGTCGGAAAAAGTGGAATGAAGAAGGTAGCAACACTGTAACATGTATTTTAGCAAACACAAATAAACATAAAACATCAATGGAAAACATTACAATGGAATAAAATAGGGAATAAATGCACAGTGACACAATATTTGTTTGCAATCTGCCACCATATCATGTTTATCGCATGCAGGACATATATATATGTATATATATATATATATATATATATATATATATATATATATATATATATATATATATAAAATCCTATTTCTTGAGAAATTATTTTGAGGAACACCTAGATGGCAACCCGTTGTATATAGACCAGCCAAATGGTGCACACATTTTAAAATCAGCACTGTGATTACCCACTAAAATAGATTGAACACAGGAAGTGCTCCATCGCATCAATAGTTCCTACACTTCTAATCTGTACAGATCCTGGGCCATGAACATTTTTAGATTCCTCTACCTCTTTTTTTTAGATTGTAGCACTTGAAGTAGTTTGCGTATTTGATCAATTTGATGTACTATTTTGAGTTGTACACTTAATATTCGCTATAACGTGGTTATTGGGGTCCCTCTTTCCGTGATTGCGTTATAGCAAGAATCAAATTATTTCACATTTTTTTACCTTAGAAAAATAACCTGCATATTAATTTCGTTTTAATTACAGTGTATGCAGAAACAACCATATCAAGCGTCATAATTTCATTTCAGGAACTACACAACTAAATGAAAGAATTGTGCAACCAACTTGACCATTATGTCTTCATATAGTAGACCTTACAAAAAATATTCTTTGTTGTCTTATGATGCATTTGAGTTTACTCTAAGTAAAATCAACTAAATTGCACAGGGAAACATTTCAAATTATATCTTGCCTCAAAAAATGGGTTCCATCAAGTACTGCGTTATATTGGAGGTTGCGTTATATTGATGCGCGCTATAGGATAATGTGTTGCTTCATTGTTGAATATGCATATTTTGCATATTGTAAGTCTTTGTAAAAGCGTCAGCTATGTAATTTATATTCATAGTTATTATAATCGTTATTTTGTTTCATCTGCTTTTTGATTGGTTCCAGAAACAAAATGTACTGAAGCAGTAAATGACGTATACTGTAACAAAGAGTCAGCAGCTATTGTTGAGTCTATATAAACTGTTGTAATGAAGGAGCCGACTCATTCGTATCACGTAGCCCTACGTTGATAAGGATGAAGAGTTCTGTAATTGTCATGTTTGGGCAAACCCTTTCTCTGGGATTGATTGTGCTCTGTCTTTCTATTGCTTTGCAAGAGTCTGCAGATGGCCTTCTACAGAGACCTGGTCCTACGGGGCCAGAGAACGGTGGTAAGGTTGGGATTGGGGATTTATCTGATGCAGGCAATGCTACTAATTCTGTTAAATGTATGCTTCGAGGCAATCCTCGGCCCACTGCATTCACACTGGAAGGTGACTACCTTATTGGAGGTGTTTTTTCGATACATAACTACATCAAAACAGTGAATCATAACTACACCAGCCTACCAGAGCCTCTAGAATGTACAGGGAGGTGAGTTAGAGGGGAAAAATTGTGCACTGGTAAAAATGGATTTGTTGTGGAACACATATTTTTATTATATAAATATTATCAAAAAAAAAATAATGTGTTATCAGATCAGTAAAGAAAATCTGCAGCTGCATTAACATTGATTTAAACGTTTAACAGCTAAATGTCATGAATGTATGTGCCCATCTCTTTGCAGCATGGACACGCGTGAATTGCGCTTTGCGCGTGCTATGGTCTTCGCCATCGAAGAAATTAACAACAGCTCGGAGCTTCTGCCGGGCATTACACTCGGTTACCAAATCCATGACTCCTGTGCCTCGGTACCCGTAGCTGTCCAGGTGGCATTTCAGCTCGCAAATGGCTTGCAGCAGTTGTATGACTCAAACAAAGTGTGTTCACGATCTGGTAGGGTAACGGCTGTAGTTGGTGAGTCTGGATCCACGCCAACTATGAGCATTTCGCGAATCATCGGGCCCTTTGACATTCCACAAGTAATTTTTTTAACAATGCAGAATTGTTATATAACTAGTAACTTGTGTGGCGTGTTTTTCTTAAAAAGCATTGTTATGTTTTTTACTCCTTCAGGTGAGTCACTTTGCTACATGCGCATGTTTGTCTGACAAGAGGCAATTCCCAACATTCTTTCGAACCATCCCCAGTGACCAGTTCCAGGCAGAGGCTCTTGCCAAACTCGTGAAACATTTTGGTTGGACTTGGATTGGCGCTGTCCGGTCTAGATCAGACTATGGTAACAATGGGATGGCGTCCTTTCTACGAGCAGCGTACGAAGAGGGTATATGTGTTGAATACTCTGAATCTTTCTATCGTACTGATCCACAGAACAAGATTCAACAAGTTGCTGACGTTATCCGCAGGTTTATGGGTTGATTATTCATATTGTAATCATAACAACATCAACGTTAATGAAATAGACAAAAATATAAATTGAAATGTAGACATTTTGAATGAAATTAT
Organism: Gadus macrocephalus; assembly: GCF_031168955.1. Classification (NCBI taxonomy): domain Eukaryota; kingdom Metazoa; phylum Chordata; class Actinopteri; order Gadiformes; family Gadidae; genus Gadus; species Gadus macrocephalus. The sequence continues at coordinate 9,939,226 of NC_082397.1, read as the reverse complement.
AATTATTATATTTTATATATTTTTTTTGAGATTTATGAATTGTTGATATTTGTTTTCTGTAAACATTCCATATTTCTCTTTTTTGCTATGACCTTAAAGTAATTTCATGCCATATTTTCTAAGGTCTACAGCCATGATTATCGTGGCATTCACAGCATCAGGAGATATGAAGATTCTGCTGGAGGAGTTGGCCCGCAAGCCCTTTCCTCCCAGACAATGGATAGGCACTGAATCATGGGGAACTGCTCCTGAATTTCTGAAGTTTGACTTTTGTGCTGGGGCAATTGGATTTGGTATTCCACAATCTGTTATACCTGGATTTCGAGAATACTTATTAGATCTTTCCAATGCCAAAGTAGCTGCGTCTAAACTGCTTACTGAATTGTGGGAGGGTGCATTCAACTGCCAGCTAGAAAAAAGTGAGATTATATTCATTCTTCATACCATTAAACAACTAGACCTGATATATTTTTTTCTTGAAACCAAATATAAAGACAAAAGCTTTTAGGAAATTGTATATATTAAAAAAAAAAAAAAAAAACTGTAAACCCTAACATATATTTTGTCACCTCAAACCTATGTCTCGGTTTGTAGAGGCTGGCTCAGCGGATAGAGTGTGTGATGGAACTGAAGATATACAGAAGCTCCAAAGCCCATACACTGACACCTCTCAGCTCAGAATCACAAACATGGTGTACAAAGCTGTTTACTCAATAGCACACGCTGTACACAATATTCTGTGTAACAAGATAAACTCCACAGTGCAATGTGATCCATTCTTGAAGATCGAGCCACTGCAGGTCATTGAATATATATAGATAAAAAATAAAACAATGTTGTCTGCTATAGTGATACAGATATTTACCATTTTTTTCACAGTACAGGTTTTAGATCAGTTGAAAAGGGTGAATTTCTCTCGTCATGGTTACCATGTCTCATTTGATGCCAATGGTGACCCTGTGGCCTTCTATGAGCTGATTAACTGGAAGAGAAATGAGAATGGGGGTCTGGAGTTTGTAAAAGTGGGACACTATGATGACTCGCTTCCTGTTGGACAGAAGTTCAATATGATAAAGAACATCAGCTGGTCAGATGGTGGTGGACAGGCAGGAATAACTACATATACTTCCTTTAATTATATTTATTGTCTTCTTGCTGTATAAAAAACGATATGTTTATGTTATCAGGTGCCTGTGTCTGTATGCAGTGACAGCTGTCCACCAGGAACGCGTAAGGTTCTCCAGAAGGGAAAGCCGGATTGCTGCTATGATTGTGTACCATGTGCTGAAGGAGAGATTAGTAATACTTCAGGTATCAAAGATTTTATTCACGATGATGCTGAAAAAGTGCCAAAAACCTCGCCTGATTCAATGTTTTGTGTTATTCTTTCCAGATTCTTCAGATTGTTTCCCTTGTCCCAATGAGTTCTGGCCAAATGAAGGGAAAAAATTATGTCTTCCTAAGCCTGTTGAGTTTCTCTCTATGCATGAGGTTCTGGGAATTATTTTGGCAGTATGCTCAGTTGTAGGAGCCTGTTTAACCATTCTTACAGCCATAGTGTTCTTCCAGCACAGAGCATCTGCTATTGTTAGGGCCAACAACTCTGAGCTGAGCTTCCTGCTGCTCTTCTCCTTGACTTTATGTTTCCTGTGTTCTCTGACTTTCATTGGTCCACCTTCAGACTGGTCGTGTATGCTTCGCCACACAGCTTTTGGGATCACATTTGTCCTCTGTATCTCTTGTGTTCTGGGCAAGACCATAGTGGTGTTAATGGCATTTAAAGCTACACAACCAGGAAGCAATGTAGCAAAATGGTTTGGCCCTACACAGCAGAGAATGACTGTAGTGTCTTTTACATTTGTTCAAGTTTTGATCTGCACTATTTGGTTGGTTTTGAAGCCTCCCTTCTCTATGAGAAACCTGACTATCTACAAGGAGAAAATCATTCTAGAATGTGCATTAGGCTCATCATTAGGTTTCTGGGCTGTGCTTGGGTACATCGGGCTCCTTGCTGTATTTTGTTTTGTATTAGCTGTTTTAGCCCGAAAACTACCTGACAATTTTAATGAAGCTAAGCTAATCACATTTAGTATGCTAATATTCTGTGCTGTTTGGACTACTTTTATCCCAGCTTACATCAGTTCCCCTGGGAAGTTCACTGTAGCTGTTGAGATTTTTGCCATATTGGCCTCTAGTTTTGGATTGATTATCTGTATATTTGTTCCTAAATGTTTCATAATTTTGTTTCGGCCAGAGAAAAACACCAAGAAAAATTTAATGGGTAAAAAATAACTCAAGATGCTTTTTTGTCATTTCATTTATGAGCTTTTTAATTAAAATGTAGTGAGGATACTTAATAAGGATATAATATAATAAAATAATTTTTTTTATTGCGTTACATATGCAGACTTATGTCCTTAGTTGTTTAGTTTGTCACATTAAAATGCCTTATTTATGCGACACAACTATTTGCAGTTTTATTAAAAAATATACAGCTTTTCAAAGAAAGGTTCCATTTGTTTCATTCTTGCACCACCCCTTAAACCTCATTGCAAGTTATTTGTTGGCATTTTTTTGGTCATTTTACCTTAACTGGCCAAATAACAAGACATTTCTTTGGCTATTTCATCTTACTGAGTAATGGTCCATTTGTGTGTTACACGTTCATTGCATTGCATGTATTGAGTTCTATTTACATCCATGCGATTGAAGGCAAGAAGTGAATGTAACCCTGGGGCTAGGATATTGGGGCTCTGATGAGTCTCTAAAGAATTATCAGTTAAAACTGTGGTTAATACATAGGTGATTAGAACGGCGGTCTCTGAATTAAAACCTAAGTGCTCACTTGACCCCAAACTCATTTTTATATATAACAAGTTTCTTGCTGCCTTTCCGAGGAATGCTTAATTATTGTAAACAAATGTGTGTTCACAGCTCTTAACTAACGACTTAAAAACGGCAATGATCAGACACTTGTTACTGACCCTTCTAACGTAATTTTCATCTGTTATTATCGTCTCTAGTTCCCTAGGTAAGATTTTAATTTTAGAAAATACGATTTATTGAATTTTTGACCCCATTAATTGGTAAGTGCAATGTTTATATTACATTAATGTATACATTTCAAACAACATCCTACAGCTGAACGAAGACAAGACCAAGACGAGATCATAATGTTTTGAGCAAAAGCCCAGAGAGTCTGTGCACAGACCGTGCACCTTCAGTCGTTAGCCCTTTACAGAGATAACCACCTCTATGGACTTTTTAAGGTCCTTTAACTTTAAAGGTCCCATGACATGCCACCATCCAGCACACATCTAGGTGGACACGCCCACCTGTGATGTCATAAGAGACAGATTTTCAAAACAGATTGTAACGGCTAATCACACCACACCTGATTGCATGTCATGGGACCTTTAAGAATTTTTTTAGCCTTTCTTTTACCTCTTATTCATTGGTTTAATAGTTTTTTATCATCTGTGCTTTTTTCATTTTATTGAATTTTTATTTTGTTTTAAGAGTATTGTTGCAATCGTTTACCTCTGTTTTGTAGTTTTGTTATAGACTCTCTCTGTGAAGCACTTTGGGCTGCATTGTGGTTTGAAAGGTGCTACATAACCAACATTTAGTTTGAGTGTTTTAAGGCTTGCATAGTTTGGTCAAATAAAAAAGGTGGCATCACAATGTTGAATACAAGATTTATTTCTCATTTGACCAATATGAAAATTAAAACAATGATTACATGTATATAACTTTATTCAATTTACAATGGCTATATATTTATAGTTACCATAGACTGCAGGTAAAAAATGAGCATGACAAATGCATACAAAATGGAATTAGCATTTTCAATAAGCTGACTAAATCCATAAACATTTTACTCAATCATTTCACTTTTTTATGATTTTGGTGTGCCTCGTCCCAGTAAAGCCTTTTTTGTGTTTTTCTCAGGCTTAAATAAAATGATATAACATTTTGGTCCAAATAGTGCCAGTAACAGCCCGAAACTAGAAGCTAAAATGGCAAATACCTCTACAGCATCTGCATATTTACCAGGGGAGTTGATATATGCTGGGATAAAGGCTGTCCAAACAGCACAAAAGACTAGCATGCTGAAGGTGACATATTTGGCCTCATTGAAGTTATCTGGTAGATTCCGTGCCAAGAATGCAAGTAGGAAGCTGAGAATAGCCAGTAATCCAATATAGCCCAGTAATACTCCAAATCCTACTGTGGACCCCACTACACACTCAACTACTATCCTGTCATTGTAGTACTCTGTGTTGTCGTGAGGAGTTGGTGAGGAAGATACAAGCCATGTTGTACAAATTGCTGCTTGTATTAAAGTCAGAAATACAACAGTCACTCTCTGTTGCATTGCCCCAAACCATTTCAAGCTACCGCCACCTGGTTTGGAGGCCTTGAATACCGCCAGAACAACCATGGTCTTGACAAGGATACATGAGACACACAGCACAAAGCTGATGCCAAATGCTGCATGCCTCAACTGACAAGTCCACAGCCTTGGTTGACCAATGAAAAGTAATGAGCACAAGAAGCACAGTTTGAGTGACAGCAGAATGAGGAAGCTAAGCTCTGAGTTGTTGGCCCTAACCACTGGCGTGGTCCGATGATGAGTGAAGATTCCCAAAACAATGGTGCATAAAAGTGCTCCAAATAATGAGGCAGTGGTCAGGGAGATTCCAAGGGGTTCCACGTAGGAAATAAATTCCATGCGTTTGGGTACACAGTGATCCTTCCGGAGGTTGGACCAGAAATCTTTTGGACAGTTGGTACATTCGGTTGAATCTAATGAACAACAGGAAGTAATAATAAGTTGGGGTTTATTGCTTTTGACAGTAGATGGGCAAGGTATAAATATATATTTTTGCAAACAAACCAGTTTCATTGCTAACTTTTCCTTCTGAACAAGGGATGCAGTCGAAGCAGCATACTGGTTCACCCTTCTTTCTGGCCATGCGGGTGCCTGGAGGACAGATCTCACTACACAGTGACCTGGGAGGCTAAGGGGAGAACAAGTTTATTGAATTAAAAAATATTTCCTTTGACGATAAATGAAACATTGTCACTGACATTAAGTAGCTTGTAAGATGACCTTTTTGGATTCAAAATTCCAAAAGATTTTATCTTCATCAAGGATGAGATCAACTATTTTTGAAGCCAATTCTTTGACCTCTCCCACATTTTTAACCTCTGTTCTTCCATCTGGGAGCCACCTCCAGTTCATCACATCATAGATTGGCAAAGCATCTCCATTCTCATCAAATGACACTTGGTCACCAAACTCTGTGCTGAAATTGACCCTTTGCAAGTAATATATGATCTGTATTGTAGGAGAGCAAGAAACAGTGTCAAAGTGAAAAAATGTAAAGAGAAAAGGTTAAACTATTGACTTTTGAGATCTACATTCAATTGACAAATAAATCAAAGCAGAATAAAGTAATACAATTAAATTGAACTAGAACTTGACCTGCCATGGCTCTAGTCCCTGTAAACTGGCACAGCTTTGACCTTTGAAAGGCCCACTCCCTGGAACACACTGCATCATGTCCTGTAGAGCATGTGCCAGGGCATATACTGCCTTGTACACATTATACTCTGGCCTGAGGTTAGACAGATCCAGGAATTCAGTCTCTATATTCCTTAGAACCTCATTCCCTGTGCATAGTCTTTCATTCTCTCCCACCTCTATTCCAGGGGAATCAAATTTACACTGGAATATGTGCTCCCAAAATAGCTTCACCTAATGAACAGGGATTCATAAAAAAGGATGATACATAAGAAATATAGGTAGCATTGAAATGACACATATATTGAAAAGTGTTTCTAACTTAAACCCGCACTAAGTTGTTGTTGTCCTGGCTGCTGAGAGTGTCATTGTCAGGGCGTATCCTCAGTAGGAATTCCCTGAGTCCTGTTATTTCCCCTCGGCGAATGGCAATGCCCAGAGTGCCTGCAAGAAAAGGCATGTAGCTGGGAGTATGGAGTACTTTGGCTGCAGTCCAGGCCTCACTGGCCATCCACTGTAGGCCTGTTACATTCTGCTTTACTACCTGTAGTTTGAATTGTACACAATGTCAATTGAATTCCAGTAATGCATTTACTTAAATTGTTTTTCACTCAATATGAATGTAAAGAATTGTGAACAAAATAACTAACCTCTTCCATGAGATTAAGCATGTTGCTTTGATGTGCAAAAACAATAACCACACGGGATGTGGATTTCTTCATAATGCTAACAATCCTCCGCAGTTCAGCCACATCATTCACCCATGGCAGAACCTCTAGATAAGCCAGACAGCCTCCACCAGACTCGGCCAGGTCAGCCTGGAAGGATCGGGCGGCGTGGCGACCGTAGTCTTCATCACTGATCAACAGGCCAAACCAAGTCCAGTTAAACCGCCTGAGAATTTGGAGCATTGCTCGCACCTGGTTGATTGACAAATTACAAAGCATTGAGTTGCATGCAGATAACATTTTTTTGCTAGACTTCATTGTTTAAAATATTGTATTTGTAGTAATGAAAGCTCTACCTGAAAGGCATCACTTGGAATAGTTCTAAAGAAAGATGGGAACCGGCTCCTGTCACTCAGACAGGAACATGTGGCAAAATAACTCACCTGTCAGATAAAAAGATTAATCATTGTTAGGATCCATCTGCGTCAATTATTTAGAAATGATTTAGCCTTGTCCTTTAATTTTTTTCCAATTAGTAATTTTAATATGAATGGCAACTAATAAACCAGAGCCCTTACTTGATTGAACAAATGAGGTGAAAACTTACCATTGGTACCCTGTACAAGCTTACCATGCTAGAAACAGCAATAGTACGTGTTGAGGAAGAATCTCCCACAATTCCTAGCACAGGAGGATTCCTATAACAGCTCTGATTTAATTGAAACGGCTCTCCTCTGCCACTGGTCATAGACAGAGCTGCACGGAATGAGATCGATAGTTTGCCGCAGCTATCATAAAGACTGTATCCCAACGATATATTAGGTAGCAGTTTTGAGTTTCTGTTTATTTCATCAACAGCAAAGGCCATGGTCTGGGCCTGTCTGAAACCTACAAGATCAAAGCTAATAATACAATAATAATCCAAAAACTGTTGTATGTAAAGAACATTCATGAAAAGTTAAATACCCTTGATCAGCACATTTCTAGACATGCTTACCCATAGCAGATGGGATCGTTTGGCTCTGAAGTAAAATGTTCAGAAAATGCAGAGAAAAAGTTGATCTCAAATATCCCTCCCAGAATAACATCCCCAAATTTGTGCATTCCATTCAGATTAAATTGTCTCTGTAATCGACAAAATAGTGAACTGGTTGAAGACGTATGGGAAGAGAAAGAAAACAAAAATAAACATATACATATGAGCAAGTGTGATTCTTTATGAGCTCTCATGGCTGCCCTCCAATCTCACCGAAACCTTTTGCAAAGTAAATTATATCGCAAACACTTAACTTTATAAACAGTCTAATGCCATCCCCTTTGACATTTACGTCACTGTTCAAGATTATAAATGCCTATCGAGACTGGACAAAACATTCGGTGGTGGAGCTGGACTGCATTAATGTTGTAATAAAGGATTTTTAATATAGACAATTTGTTTAACCTCCATTGTTACTTTGCAATTGACATTCTTATTGACATCCATTTGTTATTCAAAATATATCCCAACAGTTTTTTGATCTCTATAGAATTAATGGCCACAAACATATTTAATTTGACACTAGGCAACTTTATTTATATAGCACTACACTACCACTAGATGGTAGCAACACATTATTTATGTAAAATGCTGTGCTGTTATTCAGTTGGCTATGCTCTTTTATGTTAGCAATTGGCAATGTCCTAGCCCCCCCCCCCCCTTCCCCACTCTGTGTTGTCGTGTCCTGTTGTATCCCATCATAATCCTATAGCACACCATCAGAAAAAACATTAAACAAATGAAACAAGGTTTCATGATTAAAACCAAGCTTACACAACAGGATTTTTTTTTTAATACAATTCAGGCAGAGGCGAACAGCTCATATCTCACAACTGTCAAATCACAATCTTCATAAAGTTAAGATGCAGCAAGCATTAGCCGTTTAGGTAGGATGGAGTTTCACACAGGGGGCTCTCATCACACGATTTGTGAACAGCGGTACCCGAGTGTCGCTTCCCTCTCCTATCATGCTAGATTAGCATACTTTACGCCCTGCCAGAGCCTCTCCTGCTATACAGACTAGCCTACACAACCCTGCCCTAGTCTAACCTACCCTGTCATACTATACCCCAGCCTTTCTTATCTGAACGTAAGAGATACAGGAGAAACCATAAGTATCCACTATTTCCGCTATTAGGGTCTGATTCACTTTGCAAGTAATTAAATCGGACATTCTCCAAGTATTCACGCGTGTCTTCACCGTAGAGGAGATTATGAATCACTTCAATGCTTTAGTTTTGATTGAGTATAATTCTTCATTTTCTTTAAGCTGCAGTGTGTAGAATTTTGTGGCATCTATCAGAAGAGACTTGGCTGTAATGGAATATAATATGTATGATTTAATTAGTGTTTAATCCCATTGAAATAAGAATTGTTGTGTTTTCATTACCTTAGAACGATCCCTTTATATCACACAGTGAGCTCTTCCAAGGAGCCTATCATGTTTCCACAAAAGCCAAACCCTTTTTATTGTTTAATCCTAAACCCTATTTAACTTGAATGCTATAACTTAAAGTCTTAAAGAATAAATAATTGTTCATTGGTAAGACTCTATAATAATGTACAATCATAAGTCAGTTATACGCCTTTAGTGATGATCTAATCATTAACAAAACATTAATACGGTATACATTTGCAGATATTTAACTAATTGTGATGTTGATTAGCAATAACCAGCCATGTCCCAATTTATGATGAATAGATCAGTTTTCTAGTTAGTACAATCAACTGGATGGGCTTTTAGGTGCTTCTATCCAACACTCGCACCTGAGATGCCCTTAGAGTCGTTTTTTCGACCAGGCTTGTAATGGCAAATCCACATCAGACCTGGCGGTTTAATAGGGGCCCTATAACATAGCAGTTATAGTCATCTACAAAGTTATATTAATGTTTTGTTAATGCTTCAGCACTACACTGCCATGATATAATTGTATGTAATGGTTTGGGTATGCACTGCAGAAAAGGACTGTATTGTCTTTCATACTTGTTCATGTTCTGATATGTATTTTATCTTTGTTCTTCTGAATCCCGCTTTCTCTATACATTAAAAGGGTGGTATAATGCCACCAGGTGCCAACTGGGTGGGCTGGTAGACTGATTTATCCAGCATCTATCTGGGTGGACACTCCCACATGTGATGTCACTAAAGCACAAGAAAACTCAGATTTTCAAATGGCTTGTAATGTTATCAGTTAGTTGCCCTTCGGAAGTTTGTAGCTGTTGAGATCTTTTCCATATTGGCCTCTTGTTTTTAAATCATTAACTGTATTTGTTTGTACATATTTTATCATTTTGATGAGGCCAGAAAAAAACAACACTTACAATGAGAGGCTATTTTGTTGATGCATTAATTAGCTTTAGACTTTTTTTAAATACATATATGTATTTTATCTTTGTATAGAATAAAATATTTTCAGTTTATTTTAGAAAACGCATCCATTCAGAAGTTAAGGTTCCTTGTGTCTTTTCATTCATGCAAACCATTCACCGTTTTCATTTTCATTTTTGAAATTCTTGATAATTTAACCTAAACTGGAAAGAGAACATCAAAAGATATCTCTTTGGCAGTTTAAAATATGATATGAGTCCAGGTCTGGGTTTCATTTTCATTGAATGCTTTGTGTTCTAAATGTATATGCATGGGAGTGGAAGCAAGAAGTGGATGGAACTCGGGGGGGGTTGTATATTGGAGCTCAAACCCGTCTCTAAAGAAAAATAAGTAAAACTAGGCTTGCAGTTTGGTAAAAAAAAAAGTGTCGTCATAATGTTGAACACAAGACTTTTTCGCTTTTCAAATATATGTTGGTCAAACTAAGCATTACAGATGTATAACTGAATTACACTTTAAATGGCAAAGGTCTTAAATTCAGTAATCATAGAATGCAGTTCATGACTAAATGATAGACAAACTCACTGACTAAATCAATTAATTAAATAAAAACAATGACAACTATTAATTGCACTGTTTCTATGATCTTGGTGTGCCTCGTCCCATTAATGCTTTTTTTGTGTTTTTCTCAGGCTTAAGGAGAATTATATAACACTTTGGTCCAAATAAGGCAAGTAACAGGCCAAAACTAGAAGATAGAATGGCAAATACCTCCACAGCATCGGCATATTTTCCAGGGGAGTTAATATAAGCTGGGATAAAGGCTATCCAAACAGCACAAAAGACCAGTGTGCTGAAGGTGATAAACTTGGCCTCATTGAAGTTATCTGGTAGATTTCGTGCCAAGAATGCAAGCAGGAAACTGAGAACAGCCAGTAATCCAATGTAGCCCAGTAATACTCCAAATCCTACTCTGGACCCCACTACACACTCAACTACTATCCTGTCGCTGTAGTACTCTGTGTTTTCATGAGGAGCTGGTGAGGAAGACACAAGCCATGTTGTACATACTGCTGCTTGTATTAAAGTCAGAAATACAACAGTCCCTCTCTGTTGAACTGCCCCAAACCACTTCAGACCACCACCACCACCTGGTTTGGAGGCCTTGAATACCGCCAGAACAACCATGGTTTTCACCAGGATACATGAGACACACAGAACAAAGCTGATCCCAAAGGCTGCATGCCTCAATTGACAAGTCCACAGCCTTGGTTGACCAATGAAAAATAAGGAGCACAAGAAGCATAGTTTCAGTGACAGCAGAAGGATGAAGCTAAGCTCTGAGTTGTTGGCCCTAACCACTGGCGTGGTCCGATGATGAGTGAAGATTCCCAAAACAATAGTGCATAAAAGTGCTCCAAATAATGAAGCAGTGGTCAAGGAGATTCCAAGGGGTTCCACGTAGGACAGAAATTCCATGCGTTTCGGTACACAATGATCATTCTGGAGGTTGGACCAGAAATCTTTTGGACAGATGGTACATTCTGTTGAATCTAACGAACAACAGGAAGTAATAATTAGTTTGTGTTTATTGCCAATGACAGTAGTTTTCCAATGTATAAATATCTTTATTGCAAACTTACCAGTTTCATTGCTAAATTTTCCTTCTGAACAAGGGATGCAGTCGAAGCAGCATACAGGTTCACCCTTCTTTCTGGCCATGCGAGTGCCTGGAGGACAGCTCTCACTACACAGTGACCTGGGAGGCTAAGGGGAGAACAAGTTTATTCAATTAAAAAATATTTCCTATTAAATTAAATGAAACATTGTCACTGAAATTAAGTAGCTTGTAAGATGACCTTTTTGTATTCAAAATTCCAAAAGATTTTGTCTTCATCAAGGATGAGGTCAACTATTTTTGAAGCCAATTCTTTGACCTCTCCAACATGTTTAACCTCTGTGCTTCCATCCGGGAACAAACTCCAGTTCATCACATCATATATTGGCAAAGCATCTCCATTCTCATCAAATGACACTTGGTCACCAAACTCTGTTGTGAAATTGACCCTTTGCAAGTAATATATGATCTGTATTGCAGGAGACCAAAAAACGGTATCAAATTGAAAAGATTAAAAGAGAAAATATTGAAATATTGACTTTTGAGATCTACATTGAGTTTACAAATAAATCAAAGCGAAATAAAGTAACAAAATTGAATTGAACTAAAACCAGACCTGCCATGGCTCTAGTCCCTGTAAACTGGCACAGCTTTGACCTTTGAAAGGTCCACTCCCTGGAACACACTGCAGAATGTCATGTAGGGCATGTGCCAGGGCATATACTGCCTTGTACACATTATACTCTGGCCTGAGGTTAGACAGATCCAGGAATTCAGTGTCTATGTTCCTTAGGACCTCATTCCCTGTGCATAGTCTTTCTTTCTCTTTCACCTCTATTCCAGGGGAATAAAATTGACACTGGAATATGTGCTCCCAAAATAGCTTCACCTAATAAACAGGGATTTATAAATAAGGATGATTCATAAGAAATATAGGTAGCATTGCGATCACATCTATATTGAAAAGTATTTCTAACTGAAACCCGCACTAAGTTGTTGTCCTGGCTGCTGCGTGTGTCATTGTCAGGGCGTATTCTCAGTAGGAAGTCCCTCAGTCCTGGTATCTCCCCTCGGCGGATGGCAATGCCCAGAGTGCCTGCAAGAAAAGGCATGTTGCTGGGAGTATGGAGCACTTTGGCTGCAGTCCAGGCCTCACTGGCCATCCACTGTAGGCCTGTTACATTCTGCTTTACTACCTGTAGTTGGAATTGTACACAATATCAATTTAATTAGAGCAATGCATCTACTTGAAGCGTTTTTCACTTTGATCTTCACAATATCAATTTACAAGAATTATGAACAAAATAACTAACCTCTTCCATGAGATTAATCATGTTGCTTTGATGTGCAAAAACAATAACCACACGGGATGTGGATTTCTTCATAATGCTAGCAATCCTCTGCAGTTCAGCCACGTCTTTCACCCATGGCACAACCTCTAAATAAGCCAGACAGCCTCCACCAGACTGGGCCAGGTCAGCCTGGAAGGATCGGGCGGCGTGGCGTCCGTAGTCGTCATCACTGATCAACAGGCCAAACCAAGTCCAGTTGAACCGCCTGAGAATTTGGAGCATAGCTCGCACCTGGTTGAAAGACAGTTTTTTTGTTTAACTTGTGGAATATTGTCCTCTATGTTTTAATATCTAATTAAACTTTCAAAGCATTGAGTTGCGCGCAGATAATTTTTGCTGCCTACCTTCATTGTTTAAAATATTGTTTATATAGTAATGAAAGCTCTCTACCTGAAAGGCATCACTTGGAATAGTTCTAAAGAAAGATGGGAACCGGCTCCTGTCACTCAGACAGGAACATGTGGCAAAATAACTCACCTGTCAGATGAAAAGATTAATCATTGTTAGGATCCATCTGCGTCAATTATTTAGAAATGATTTAGCCTTGTCCTTTAATTTTTTTCCAATTAGTAATTTTAATATGAATGGCAACTAATAAACCAGAGCCCTTACTTGATTGAACAAATGAGGTGAAAACTTACCATTGGTACCCTGTACAAGCTTACCATGCTAGAAACAGCAATAGTACGTGTTGAGGAAGAATCTCCCACAATTCCTAGCACAGGAGGATTCCTATAACAGCTCTGATTTAATTGAAATGGCTCTCCTCTGCCACTGGTCATAGACAGAGCTGCACGGAATGAGATCCCTAGTTTGCCGCAGCTATCATAAAGACTGTATCCCAACGATATATTAGGTAGCAGTTGGGAGTTTCTGTTTATTTCATCCACAGCAAAGGCCATGGTCTGGGCCTGTCTGAAACCTACAAGATCAAAGCTAAAATACAATAATAATCCAAAAACTGTTGTATATCAAGAACATTTATGAACAGTTAAATTCCCTTGATCAGGACGATTATAGACATGCTTACCCATAGCAGATGGGATCGTTTGGCTCTGAAGTAAAATGTTCAGAAAATGCAGAAAAAAAATTTATCTCAAATATCCCTCCCAGAATAACATCCCCAAATTTGTGCATTCCATTCAGATTAAATTGTCTCTGTAATCTACAAAATAGTGAACTGGTTGAAGACGTATGGGAAGAGAAAGAGAACAAAAATGAACATACACATATGAGCAACTGTGATTCTTTATGAGCTCTCATGACTGCCCTCAAATCTCACCCAAACCTTTTGCAAAGTAAATTATTTCTTAACTTTATAAACAGTCTAATGCCATCCCCTTTGACATTTACGTCACTGTTCAAGATTATAAATGCCTATCGAGACTGGACACAACTTTTGGGGAGGAGCTGGACTGAATTAATGCTATAATAAAGGATATTTAATATAGGCAATTTGTTTAACCTCCAATGTTACGTTAGAAATGGACATTAATGGTGGAATCCCTTTTGTTATTCAAAATAATAGCAGCTGTTTTTTGATTTGCATGGAATTAATGGCCACAAACATTATTTACCTTGTCACTATAACTAGATGGCAGAGACACATATTTTATGTAAAAAGCTGTGCTGTAATTAATTTGACTATGCTCTTTTATGTTAGCTCTGTGTTGTTTTGTCCTGTTGTACCCCATCCTAATCCTACAGCATACCATCCGAAATAACATTAAGCAAATGAAACAAGGTTTTGTTATTAAGGCCAAGCTTACACAACAGGACTTTCATTTTATATATACAATTCAGTCCGAGGCGAACAACTCCTGTCTCAAAACCGTCAAATCACGATCTTCATAAAGTTAAGGCGCAGCACACATTAGCCGATTGAGGTAGGATTGAGAATCACACAGGTGTCTCTCATCCCAAGATTTGGACAAAGGGTACCTGAGGGTTGCTTGCCTCTCCTATGCTAGATTAGCATACTTTACGCCCTGCCATAGCCTCTCCTGCTATACATTTAGAGTAGCCTACACAACCCTGCCCTAGTCTAACCTACCCTGTCATACTATATCCCAGCCTTCCTTATCTGAACGTAAGGGATACAGGAGGAACCATAAGTATCCACTATTTCAACTATTAGGGTATGATTTGCTTTGCAAGTAAGGAAATCAGATACTCCATGTACGCCCACGTGTCTTCACAGCAAAGGAGATTATGAATTAGTTCAAAGCTTTAGTTTTGCTTGATTATGATTATTTATTTTCTTTAAAGTGCAATGTGTAGAATTTAGTGGCATCTAGCAGAACGGACTTGGCTGAAACGGAATATAATATGCAGGATTTAATTAGTGTTTGATCCCATTTTAATAAGAATTGTTGTCTTTTCATTACCAGAACGTTCCCTTTATATCACACAGTGAGCTCTTCCAAGGAGCCCACCATGTTTCTACAAAAGCCAAACCCTTTATAATCTTTAATCCTACACCCTATTTAACTTGAATGCTATAATTTACCATCTTAATGTATAAATCACTGTTCATTGAAAAGACTATAATAATGTGAAATCATAAGTCAGTTATACGCCTTTAGTGATGAACTAATCATTAACAAAACATTATATTAATACGGTATACATTTGCAGATATTTAACTAATTGGGATGTTGATTAGCAATAACCAGCCATGTCCCAATTTATGATGAATAGATCAGTTTACCAGTTGGTACCTTCCCCTCAATAGGCTTGTAGGCACTTCTATCCAACACTCGCACATGAGTTGCCCTCAGAGAGTCGTTCTTTTCACCAGGCTTGTAATGGCAAATCCACATCAGACCTGGTGGTTAAATAGGGGCCCTATAATATAGCAGTTATTGTTATCTTCAAAGTTATATCAATGGTTTGTTAATGCTTCAGCGCTATCCCTGCCATGTTATAATTGTATGTATTGGTTTGGGCCTGCACAGCAGAAAATGACTGTAGTATCTTTTACATTTGTTCATCTTCTGATATGTATTTAATCTTTGATTCTGAATCTCGCTTTCTCTATACATTAAAGGGGTGATATTATGCCACCAGCTGTCAACTGGGTGCTCGTAGACGGATTTATCCAGCATCCATCTCGGTGGACACTCCCACATGTGATGTCACTAAAGCACAGGAAAACTCTGATTTTCAAACGGCTTGTAATGCCGTTAATCAGTAAATTGCCCTTCAGAAGTTCCCGGTAGCTGTGGAGATCTTTTTTCCATATTGGCCTCTTGTTTTCAAATCAGTTTTTAAATATTTTAGCCATTTGAAAGGGCCAGAAAAAAACACCACTTGAAATGAGAGGCTATTTTGTTTATGAATTAATTAGCTTTTGACTTTTAAATGTACAAAAGTATTTTATATTATTATAGATTAAAATATTTTCTGTTTATTTTAGAAAAACACATCCATTCAGAAATAAAGGTTCCTTGTGTCTATTCATTCATCCACACCATTCACCAATTTCATTTTTGAAATATTTGCTATTTAACCTTAACTGGACAAATAACATCAATACATATATCTTTGGCTGTTTAAGATATGATATGAGCCCAGGAATGGGTTACATTTTCATTGAATGCATTGTGTTCTAAGTGTATATGCATTGGACTGGAAGCGAGAAGTGGATGGAACTTGGGGGTTGTATACTGGAGCTCAAACCTGTCTCTAAAGAAAAATGAGTCAAATTAGGCTTGCACAGTTTGGTAAAAAATAAAGTGTTGTCATAATATTGAATGCAAGATTTATTCTGTTTTAATATATGTTATTCAAACTAAGCATTATAGATGTATAACTGAATTACACTTTAAATGGCAAAGCTCTTTAATTAACTAATCATAGAATGCAGTTCATGGATAAATGATTGACAAACTCACTGACTAAATCAATTAATCAAAAAACAACAAAGGACAACAATTAATTGCACTTTTTCTATGATCTTGGTGTGACTCGTCCCATTAAAGCCTTTTTTGTGTTTTTCTCAGGCTTAAGGAGAATTATATAACACTTTGGTCCAAATAAGGCAAGTAACAGGCCAAAACTAGAAGATAGAATGGCAAATACCTCCACAGCATCGGCATATTTTCCAGGGGAGTTGATATAAGCGGGGATAAAGGCTATCCAAACAGCACAGAAGACCAGCGTGCTGAAGGTGATAAACTTGGCTTCATTGAAGTTATCTGGTAGATTTCGTGCCAAGAATGCAAGCAAGAAACTGAGAACAGCCAGTAAGCCAATATAGCCCAGTAATACTCCAAATCCTACTGTGGACCCCACTACACACTCAACCACTATCATTGTAGTAACCTTTGTTTTCATGAGGGGCTGGTGAGGAAGACACAAGCCATGTTGTACAAACTGCTGCTTGTATTAAAGTCAGAAATACAACAGTCCCTCTCTGTTGCATTACCCCAAACCACTTCAGACTACCGCCACCACCTGGTTTGGAGGCCTTAAATACTGCCAGAACGACCATGGTCTTCACCAGGATACATGAGACACACAGAACAAAGCTGATCCCAAAGGCTGCATGCCTCAATTGACAAGTCCAGAGCCTTGGTTGACCAATGAAAAACAAGGAGCACAAGAAGCATAGTTTGAGTGACAGCAGAATGAGGAAGCTAAGCTCTGAGTTGTTGGCCCTAACCACTGGCGTGGTACGATGATGGGTGAAGATTCCCAAAACAATGGTGCATAAAAGTGCACCAAATAATGAGGCAGTGGTCAAGGAGATTCCCAGGGGTTCCACATAGGAAAGGAATTCCATACTTTTCGGGACGCAGTGATTACGTTGGAGGTTGGACCAAAAATTCCCTGGACAGCTGGTACATTCGGTTGAATCTAACAAACAGGAATGTATTCAGAACAACAAGTAATTATTGGCTTTGGTCATTTATTTTGACTA
Source organism: Gadus macrocephalus (assembly GCF_031168955.1). Classification (NCBI taxonomy): domain Eukaryota; kingdom Metazoa; phylum Chordata; class Actinopteri; order Gadiformes; family Gadidae; genus Gadus; species Gadus macrocephalus. Next base: position 9,921,769 of record NC_082397.1, on the reverse strand, counting down.
GAGACGTGCATTGTATGAATATATTTATTTAAAACAAACCAGTTTCATTGCTAATTTCTCCTTCTGAACAAGGGATGCAGTCGAAGCAGCAGACAGGTTCACCTTTCTTTCGGGCCATGCGGGTGCCAGGGGGACAGCTTTCACTGCACACTGACTTGGGTGGCTAAGGAGGAAACAAGTTGATCACATTTAAAGATATTTCTTATTGTCATCATATAAATTAAACAGGTCACCAGCAATATGTAGTGTTGAAGCACACCTTTTTTGGTTCGAAATTCCAAAAGATTTTGTCTTCATCAAGGATAAGATGAACGATTTTTGAGGCCATTTCTTTGACATCTCCCACATTTTTAACCTCTGCTCTTCCATCTGGGGGCCACCTCCAGTTCAACACATCATAGATTGGTAAAGCATCCCCATTCTCATCAAATGATACTTGGTCACCAAAGTCTGTAGTGAAATTGACCTTTTGCAAGTAATATAAAATCTGTATGGTAGGACACAAAAACGGTACAACCAGTAAAAACGAATCAATAAAAACCGGTTGAATTATGGATTTATCAAATCGACATTAAGTCTAATAATCAATCACAGCAAATTGAACTGAAAACTGACCTGCCATGGCTCTAGTCCCTGTAAACTGGCACAACTTTGACCTTGGAAAGGCCCACTCCCTGGAACACACTGCATAATGTCATGTAGGGCATGTGCCAGGGCATATACTGCCTTGTACACATTATACTCTGGCCTGAGGTTAGACAGATCCAGGAATTCAGTCTCTATATTCCTTAGACTTTCATTCCCTGTACATAGTCTTTCTAGAGTCTGCCCTTCAAACTCCATACCAGGGATTACAAACTTGCACTGAAATACGTGCTCCCAAAACTGCTTCACCTAATGAAGGGGAATTGATAAATAGGAAGGGGTCATAAGAAAACATTAGTAGCATTGAGATAACATATATATTGAAAATTTTTCCTTCAAGACATAAAAGGTTAGGTGAAATCCGCACTAAATTATGGTCCTTGCTGCTGAGAGTGTCATTGTCAGGGCGTATGGTCAGTAGGAAGTCCCTGAGTCCTGGTATTTCCCCCCGGCGGATGGCAATGCCCAGAGTGCCTGCAAGGAAAGGCATGTAGCTGGGAGTATGGAGCACTTTGTCTTCAATCCAGGCTTCACTTGCCATCCACTGTAGGCCTGTTACATTCTGCCTTACAACCTGTGGTTTTGATTAACAAATTATATTCATCAGTGTTCATTTGAATAATGCATTTACCAAAGCATTTGTTTTTAACACTTTGAATATCAGTAATTATATTCCTGCCTTTGTTAAACATACAAAAAGAAACATCACATATTCCTATTATACCAAAATAACTAACCTCTTCCATTAGATCAAGCATGTTGCTTGGATGTGCAAAAACAATAACCACACGGGATGTGGATTTCTTCATTATTTCAACGATCCTCTGAATCTCAGCCATATCGTTTCCCTGGGGCAGAACCTCTAGATAAGCCAGGCAGCTTCCACCAGACTGGGCCAGGTCTGACTGGAATAAACGGGCAGCATGGCGTCCATAGTCTTCATCAATGACCAATAGTCCAAACCAAGTCCAGTTAAACCGTCTGAGAATTTGGAGCATAGCTCGCACCTGGTTGAATAAATAAATATGTCATAGATTGCGGAGCATCAAGGGGGAATATTTTACTTCATGTTTCAATATCTAATTGAACTTTGAAAGCCTTGAGATGCGTGCACATAATTTATGATGCTAAAGCTTCATTGTTACAAATATTGTGTATGTGGTAATGAAAGCTTTCTACCTGAAATGCATCACTCGGAATAGTTCTAAAGAAAGATGGGAACCGTTTCCTGTCACTCAGACAGGAACATGTGGCATAATAACTCACCTGTGAAACATTTTTTCTGACATAAATTATGATGCATCTGAATCAATTTATCTAGCAGTTATTTTACTATGTCCTTTGTTGGAAAATAGGTGATAACTTACCATTGGTAGACTGTACAAGCTTACTATGCTAGAAACAGCTATGGTACGTGTTGAGGAAGTATCTCCCACGATTCCCAGCACAGGAGGATTCCCGTAACAGCTCTCATTTAATTGAAACGGCTCTCCTCTGCCACTGGTCATAGACAGAGCTGCACGGAACGAGATCCCTAGTTTGACACAGCTATCATATAGACTGTATCCCAACAAAATATTAGGAAGCAGTTTGGAGTTTCTGTTGATTTCATCAACAGCAAAGGCCATGGTCTGGGCCTGTCTGAACCCTATAAGATCAAAGCTAAAAAACAATAATAATACAAAGTCTGTTGTGTATAAAAAGCATTTTCAGATAAGTTAAAAAGCCTTGATTATCACAATCCTAGACATGCTCACCCATAGCAGATAGGATCTTTGGGCTCTGAAGTAAAATGTTCAGAAGATGTAGTGAAAAAGTTGATCTCAAAGATTCCTCCAAGAATAACGTCACCAGACTTGTGCATTCCATTCAGATTAAATTGTTTCCGTAATCTACAAGAAAAAGGACCTGTTGAAGACATATGGGAAGAGAAAGACAATAAAAATAAACATACAGATACAAGCAAGTGTGATTCTTTATGGGCTCTCATGACAGCCCTTCAATGTGACCTATGCTTTTGCAATATAAATTATTTCTCGACTTTATAATAGTCTAATGCCAGCCCCCTTGCCAGTTACCAACATTTTTAAGATTGTAAATGCCTATCAGTGCTTGGCAAACGTTTCGGGGGAGGTCCTGGACTATGTTACGAATACATGGCGAGCAGCAAGGGAATAACCAGATGCAAGCCCAGGGTTATTATTGTACTAGGACTCCCATGCCTCATACACCATACGACTACGGGAGTTGCCTTTATTTTCACAGAACAATGGAAAAAAGCACAATATACCCCACAGACATAAGTTCCTCGGTGCAGGTGTTGATAAAACCAACCCCACCTTTTGCAGAGGTGACATCCTTCCATTAAACAGACAGTGTTTTATTTCAACAGTTTATTTTAACAGTTGAATACCCTGAACCGTCCCATTTGTCCTTGCGGCACCCCGAAACACTGGCAATAGCGTGATCGCCAAAAGCCCCAACCTGAGTGGTGAGTCGTCCCCGACAGCCCCTTCACCCAACACATAGTCCCTCACGTGTTCAGGTTTCCGGCAATGGCAGACAGGCCGTCGGGGCCCTCCTGGAAGGTCAACGGCAGGAAAGCCAACCGTTGCAGCGCGTGGGGTACTGCCCCACGCCGCCCCATTCCCCATTAACACCTGGGGTAACGGGGCGGTACGGAGAGAGTCTGTCGTGGTGCAGAAGCACCACCAGCCCCCGCCCAGGAATCTGCGCCAAGGACCACAACCCAGACACCCACCATCTCACAGACCTTGTTCCCCACGGCCTGACCTTTGGCAAGGGCCAATTGATGGGCGGGCGCAGACGGGGTTGATGGCTTGAAAAACAGAATGAACTCATCACTACCACTAGATTTTCGTAAAGCAAATATATATTGGTGTGCAGTTATTCAGTTGGCTCTGCTCTATGTAATACTATATATGATAAAAATACAAGATATCTCTAAAATTCTTTCCGCTGCTGCAGCAAGGTCAATCTAAACTTGACGTAAAATGTAATGCATGCATATATTAATCTCTTTACAGCATGGACTCATGTGAAATGTGCTGTTTCTGTGATAAATCTACAACTGATGGACCTTCTGCCTGGCATTACAACCGGTAACCAAACCTCTTAATCCTGTGCCTCGGTACCTGTAGTTTTCCAGGTGACGTTACAGCTCGCACACAGCTTGCAGCAGTTTTAAGAAACAGTGTTCACACTCTTGTATGATAAGGGCTGTAGTAATGAGTTTGGATCCACGCCAAGTATGAGCATGTTGTGCATCATCTGGCTCTTAGATGTTACATATTCTAATAATGCATATTATTTTTTTTACCGGCTGTCGAGTATGGCTCTGCTAGTCAATTGGTTGGTCGAAATGCGCTTGTTTGACCAAATTCTCATTGGTCGGTGCTACGTCCCCCTGGTAACTCTTACCATGGTGGAGGCGCTGTTTTCCCACATGGGCCTTTTTTGCAGCAGGTGCACCTGATTGGCCTGATTGGCCTATAAAAGGAGGAAGACATCCAGCCTTTCTGTCTCTCGCTGCCTGGGTGACAGCAGAAGCTGCTGCCAAACCCTTGTCTTCTTTATTTTGGTTTTGTTGCACATTCTCACTACACCAGTCCATAACACACTACACATAGTTAAGCTGCCATCCACACTGATACTTAATTTCCTTGTTAGGGCCTTTATTTTGAATAAATATATAGAAACTTGTTCACTGTGTGTCTCCCAATTTGTTATGTCGTGCTTGAGCCATGCGGTCATAACATCGGGTAATAGCTGGTGTTACTTTCAGAAAGAAAAAAACACTTCTTGGTCGTATGGTAGTACTCACTACCTGACTACTAATTGATATCAAAGAAGTCGTTGGTCAAGCAGCATTTGGTTAAAAAAAATACAAAAAGTATGTAGTCCAGGTCTGGGTTGTATTGGATACATTATTCACTATATTCATGCCTGAGAGTGAGGGCCAGAAGTGGATGGAAGCCTGGGGTTGGATATTGAGGGTCTAACCTCTCTTAAGAACCGAACAAGTAAAACAGGATTGTGTTTTATGGTAAAAAATGAAAGAATCATGAAAAATGTTGAATAAAATGTGAATTTATTTCTTACCTATTTTGACAAATATGTTGGTCAAACTAGTCATTACAGATTTATGTCTGATTGACATTTAAAATGGCTACAATTGAGCTAATCAAGGAATCGTCATAGAATGCTGGTAATGTTGTCTAAATTCAACAGAACTTCAGTGGTTAAATGTATTTATTAAAACAACAATGACAAATCATTGAAATGTTTTTATGATCTGGGTGAGCCTCGTCTCAATAAAGCTTTCTTAGTGTTTTTCTCAGGCTGAAGGAGAATTATATAACATTTTGGTCCAAATAGGGCCAGTAACAGCCCAAAACTAGAAGATAGAATGGCAAATACCTCCACAGCATCGGCATATTTTCCAGGGGAGTTGATATAAGCGGGGATAAAGGCTATCCAAACAGCACAAAAGACCAGTGTGCTGAAGGTGATGAACTTGGCCTCATTGAAGTTATCTGGTAGATTTCGTGCCAAGAATGCTAGTAAGAAGCTGAGAATAGCCAGTAATCCAATATAGCCCAGTAATACTCCAAATCCTACTGTGGACCCCACTACACACTCAACTACTATCCTGTCGCTGTAGTACTCTGTGTTTTCATGAGGAGCTGGTGAGGAAGACACAAGCCATGTTGTACAAACTGCTGCTTGTATTAAAGTCAGAAATATGACAGTCCCCCTCTGTTGAACTGCCCCAAACCACTTCAGACTACCACCACCACCTGGTTTGGAGGACTTGAATACCGCCAGAACCACCATGGTCTTCACAAGGATACACGAGATACACAGCACAAAGCTGATTCCAAAGGCTACATGCCTAAACTGACAAGTCCACAGCCTTGGTTGACCAATGAAAAGCAAAGAGCACAAGAAGCATAGTTTGAGTGACAGGAGAATGAGAAAGCTAAGCTCTGAGTTGTTGGCCCTAACCACTGGCGTGGTCCGATGGCGGGTGAAGATTCCCAAAACAATAGTGCATAAAAGTGTGCCAGATAATGAGGCAGTCGTCAAGGAGATTCCCAGGGGTTCCACATAGGAAAGAAATTCCATGCTTTTGGGAATACAGTGATCACGCTGGATGTTGGACCAAAAAGACTCTTGACAGCTGGTACATTTGGTTGAATCTAACGGATTACAGGAAGGAAGTTATTATACATTTTGGTAATTAATTTTGACATAATATGTGCATTGTATAAATATATGTGTTTCAAACAAACCTGTCCCATTGCTAACTTTTCCTTCTGAACAAGGGATGCAATCGAAGCAGCAGAGAGGTTCACCCTTCTTTCTGGCCATGCGGGTGCCTGGGTTGCAGCTCTTACTACACACAGATTCAGGAGGCTAAGGGAGAAAAAGTTAATTACATTAAAATAAATAAATTATTAATTGAATTATTCTATTTAATTATTGAAACATGTCCCTGACAAAAGGTAAGCAGACCTTTTGTGATTCAAAATTCCAAAAGATTTTGTCTTCATCAAGGATAAGGTCAATGATTTTTGAAGCCAATTCTTTGACCTCTCCCACATTGTTAACCTCTGTGCTTCCATCTGGGAGCCACCTCCAGTTCATCACATCATAGATTGGTAAAGCATCCCCATTCTCATCAAATGAGACTTGATCACCAAAGTCTGTAGTGAAATTGACCCTTTGCAAGTAATATAAAATCTGTATACAAAAAACGTAAACGAAATTGAAACAAACATTTAATCAATGCAAACATTTTGAACTATTGATTTTCTCAAATGAAGATTTAATCAGAAAATAAATCACAGCGAAATAAGGCCATACAATTATATTGAACTGAAATCACACCTGCCATGGCTCTAGTCCCTGTAAACTGGCACAGCTTTGACCTTTAAAAGGCCCACTCCCTGGAACACACTGCAGAAGGTCATGTAGGGCATGTGCCAGGGCATATACTGCCTTGTACACATTGTACTCTGGCCTGAGGTTAGACAGATCAAGAAATTCCGTCTCAATATTCCTTAGAACCTCATTCCCTGTACATCGTCTTTCTTGAGTCTGACCTTCCACCTCCATTCCAGCAGAAACAAATTTACACCGAAATATGTGCTCCCAAAACTTCTTCACCTGATGAAGGGGGATTAATAAGCAAGCATAAGCAGTATTGAGATCACATGTCTATTGAAGGTGTTCAAACAAGGCATATCAAAATCTGAGTCTATTAGGAGAAACCCGCACTAAATTGTTGTCCTGGCTGCTGAGAGTGTCATTGTCAGGGCGTATGGTCAGTAGGAAGTCCCTGAGTCCTGGTATTTCCCCCCGGCGGATGGCAATGCCCAGAGTGCCTGCAAGAAAAGGCATGTAGCTGGGAGTATGGAGCACTTTGGCTGCGCTCCAGGCTTCGCTAGCAATCCATTGTAGGCCTGTTACATTCTGCTTCACTACCTGGGAATATACAATATATTACACACAATATATGCATTAAGATTTTTTTTATTTCAATTTTGTATCTAGAGAAACATCTAACTAATTATATTACAAGCATTGTCAAACATGAAAAGAAAAAAATCTGCACTAGATCACTATTTCTTGAATAACCAACCTCTTCCATGAGATTAAGCATGTTGCTTGGATGCGCAAAAACAATGACCACATTGGATGTCGATTTCTTCATTATGCTAACGATCCTCTGCAGTTCAGCCACATCGTTCACCCACGGCAGAACCTCTAAATAAGCCAGACAGCCTCCACCAGACTGGGCCAGGTCTGACTGGAATAAGCGTGCGGCGTGGCGTCCGTAGTCTTCATCACTGATCAAAAGGCCAACCCAAGTCCAGTTAAACCGCCTGAGAATTCTGAGCATAGCCCGCACCTGGTTGGATACATTAACATGTAATAGCTTGCGTAGTGTCAAGGCATCAAGGCATCAATAAACGTTTCAAGCCTTGAGATGCATGCAGATCATTTATGTTGCAAAAAGTGCAAAAAGAGTACAAATATTGTTTCTTTGGTAATGAAAGCTCCCTACCTGAAATGCATCGCTAGGAATAGTTCTAAAGAAAGATGGGAACCGGCTCCTGTCACTCAGACAGGAACATGTGGCAAAAAAACTCACCTGTCAAATAGTATATATATTAGTTATGATCCATCTGCATCAATTTCATTCAGATTTATTTGGCCTTAGCCTTTATAAAGTAATGGCAATCATCAACCAGATGCTGTCCGATTGTCAAATAGGTGATAACTTACCATTGGTAGACTGTACAAGCTTACTATGCTAGAAACAGCTATGGTACGTGTTGAGGAAGTATCTCCCACGATTCCTAGCAGAGGAGGATTCCCGTTACAAATCTCATTTAATTGAAACGGCTCTCCTCTGCCACTGGTCATAGACAGAGCTGCACGGAATGAGATCCCTAGTTTGCCGCAGCTATCATATAGACTGTATCCCAACGATATATTAGGAAGCAGTTTAGAGTTTCTGTTAATTTCATCAACAGCAAAGGCCATGGTCTGGGCCTGTCTGAAACCTACAAGATCAAAACTAAAAAGTAAAATTCTTCAATATCTGATGTATGTTAACAAACTTGTTCCATGTCATTTTATAACAACATTGCTAATCACTATCATAAACATACCCATAGCAGATGGGATCTTTAGGCTCTGAAGTAAAATGTTCAGAAAAAGCACTGAAAAAATTGATCTCAAAGATCCCCCCCAAAACGACATCCCCGAATTTGTGCATGCCATTTAGATTAAATTGTCTCTGTAATCTACACAAGAAGGGCCCTGTGGAAGACATGTGAGAGGAGAAAGAGAGCAAAAATAAACATATACATAAAAGCAAATGTGATTCTTTATGGGCTCTCATGACAGCCCTCCAATCATAATTTTCTCTTGCAAAATAAATTATTTCTGAAATATTTCACTTTATAAACAGTCTAATGCCATCCCCTTTGCCAGGTGCATCATCATTTATTATTTCAAATGCCTATCAGGACATGGCGAAAGCTTTATGGGTGGGCCTGGACTGTATGGTTGGTGGCATTCCATAAATGTTTAAAAATATATACCATCTCTTTTTTGATCTGTATTGAAATAACAGCCACAAGCATAATTAACTCGTCAGTACCACTAGATGGTAGTAACACATTTGTATAAATCACTGCTGATATTCAGTTGGCTATGCTCTTCTATGTTATTAATCAGTCTTGCTATAGCCTAGCCTGTGCCACTGTGTGTTGTTGTGTCTTGCTGTATCCCATCCTCATCCTGCAATACACTGTAAGAAAAGGTGTGTAATGCCAAGCTCACACTAGGGGACTTTTACATCTTAATAAAAGTCAGGAGAGCAGCTCACATTTCAAAACGGTCAAATGCTTAAATGAAGTATTTGAAGTAGGGTACGCGAGAAACGTGATAATAACTAGACCTGGTAGTGATGGACGCCCGCAATACGTTCATTATGGACAAGACACACTCTCTTGATGTTCTATCGCTGAAACACTTGTCCTGCATTATACGTAATTTCTCTTTAAATTGCGCAACTCTCAATAATGGTAGGCTACACTTAAAAACACTATGAACATATCGCCCGTTTCAATGATCTAATTTATAGTAATAGCCAGCATTCATTTCACTGTAGAGTGGGCTTCACTCTACCCGTCTGTGGGTAGCCATTTTTAGGTTTTTGCATTTAAGAATAGTCCTTTACTTGTCATTATTCACATATCCACATGTTAGTTGTAACTATTGAGGTTTTAACCCCATAGGATAAGACTGAATAAATGGTAGATGAGGGATTTCCAAAATAATTATGTGCCTAAACAGCATAATCCAAGCATTATGTTACTAAACGATAGTGGCCACAGTAGGCTACTTGCATATCAACAACTGGACCCGTAGCAACCTGACCCACAGCAGCGAGTCTGATCTGCGAGTCAGCGGTGTTGATTTGATATGATCCCATGAAAATAAGGAGCGTTTGGTTTTATTTTGGGCCCTTTATATCTTCTTAGTAAGCAGGTTCTCGACTTACTACTGCTAAGTTCTTCAGGGAAAGAGGGGTCGAATCCAAAGGAATAGCTTTAAAGAGACTTTATTTGTATAAAGTATTTTCGGTATGGTAAACTGATGCTCTGAAGTAAAGAGAGATTGAAGATGTGCCTTAGCACGTGCGAGAGTATTCTCCCAGCTGATCCAAAACATAAACCCACGTATGTCCTATCGCTGCCTGGAGAGTTCTGAAGTCAATGTGGGTCTGTAGGCTGTTATGATCTGATCAGCGCGGTCCGGAAGAAGTGGGGGGAACCGATGTGAGATAATCTTCGGTATTTTCTCGCCTGGTCTGTGATGCTGCCTTCTGTGGCTAAAGTATTTATTACAGTCTTCAGTAAGGTCTTGCTCCCCTTGTGGCTATGTATGGTATTTACGGCTTATATGTTTGGTCCTGCATCATTGGAGCTATGTGTAGGTAGCTTAGATTCTTAAAATACGTAACACTACAGCGACCGCAATGTTGCCACGTTTTAGTAGCCCGGAACATACATACGGCTCTCTAGTGGAATAATCTTTAATCATAGTCGCTATCTAACTTTCAATAATGTTTTTTCAGGCTAAATAACAAAACAGTATTTCTTGTAAGGTATGTATTAGTAAGCATGTATTGGAGCTTATGTTGTAAGCTCTAATACACAGTCTCATGACTGCACATTATTGTAAACTGTTACAATTACAATTTATTGACCTACGACTCAAAAAGTCACACACCACTAGTGCAAGATGCTTTTCAAGGTATGAGGTCTTTGCAGTTTTTTAAATTGGTGACTATGTTGTAATAAGCCATGCACATGTGCGATCTCAATGCTGTGTGTTTCTTTTATTTAGAAATCATAATCATTGTTGGTCAAATAAATCAAATACTAAATGAGGAATATATTGCAACAGTGAAGACATCAATTGACAGGATAAAAAGTTATGCAAAAGTTATAAACCAATTGAATTATTTTTACCCATTAAATGTTTTTTTGTGTTTTGATCCGGTCTGAATAAAATTATAAAGCACTTAGGAAGGAAAATACATGAAATCAATCCAAAGCTAGAGGCCAAAATAGCAAAGATCTCCACAGCTACAGTGAACTTCCCAGGGGAACTGATATAAGCTGGAATAAAAGTTATCCAAACAGCACAGAATATGAGCATACTAAATGTTATTAGCTTAGCTTCATTAAAATTGTCAGGTAGTTTTCGGGCTAAAACAGCTAAAACAAAACAAAAAACAGCAAGGAGCCCGATGTACCCAAGCACAGCCCAGAAACCTAATGCTGAGCCTAATGCACATTCTAGAATTATTTTCTCCTTGTAAGTGGTAAGGTTTCTAATAGAGAAAGGGGGATTTAAAATCAACCACAAAGTACATATCAGAACTTGAACAAATGTAAAGGTTACTACAGTCATTCTCTGCTGTACAGGCCCAAACCATTTCATAACATTATCACCTGGCAGTGTAGCTCTGAAGGCCATTAACACAACCAGAGTTTTGCCCAGAACACAAGAGATACAGAGGACAAATGTGATCCCAAAAGCTGTGTGGCGAAGCATACAGGACCAGTCTGAAGGTGGACCAATGAAAGTCAGAGAACACAGGAAACATAAAGTCAAGGAGAAGAGAAGCAGGAAGCTCAGCTCAGAGTTGTTGGCCCTAACAATAGCAGATGCTCTGTGCTGGAAGAACACTATAGCTGTAAAAATGGTTAAACAGGCTCCTACAACTGAGAATGCTGCCAAAATAATTCCAAGGACCTCATGCATGGAGAGAAACTCAACAGGCTTAGGAAGACATACGTTTTTCTCTTCATTTGGCCAGGACTCATTGAGACAAGGCAAACAGTCAGATGAATCTGGAAATAACCACAAATATTGAATCAGGAGAGGAGAAAATTGTCAACATTATCATGAATAAAATGTGCTATACCTGTAGTATTGCTTATCTCTCCTTCAGCACATGGTACACAGTCATAGCAGCAAACCGGCTTCCCCTTCTGGAGAACCTTACGCGTTCCCGTTGGACAGCTGTCACTGCATACGGACACAGGCACCTGATGTACAAATAAACATATCGTTTTGCATACAGCAAGAAGACAATAAATGTAATTAAATGAAGTATACATAGTTATTCCTGCCTGTCCACCACCATCTGACCAGCTGATGTTCTTTATCATATTGAACTTCTGTCCAAAAGGAAGCGAGTCATCATAGTGTCCCACTGTTACAAACTCCAGACCACCGTTCTCATTTCTCTTCCAGTTAATCAGCTCATAGAAGGCCACAGGGTCACCATTGGCATCAAATGATATGTGGTAACCATGACGAGTGAAATTCACCCTTTTCAACTGTTGAAAGACCTGCATATATGTAAACAGAGTAAAACAGTGGTCATGACATATATAACACAAATAATTACATTTTCAACGCGTCACTTTCTTTTTTATTAATTACATATACCTGCATTGGCTCTATTTTGATGAATTGGTCACATTGTATTGTTGAGTTTATTTTCTTACACACCAAATTGTGTATAGCATGTGCTATTGCGTAAACAGCTTTGTACACCATGTTTGTGATTCTGAGCTGGGAAGTATCAGTGTACAGGCTTTGGAGCTTCTGTAGATCTTCAGTTCCATCACACACTCTTTGTGCTGAGCCAGCCTCTATAAACAGAGGCAAAGGTTATGTGACAAACAGAAAGTTGCGGGTTTTATCTTTAACAGAAAATGTATGTAATGTAGTGATAATAAACGTATAGTATATATTATGATTATACTATATTTATATGTATTCAAACTTTTTTGTATTATTATTTCTTAATGTAGATTTTCAATTTTTTTATGTTTCTGTTTGTTCTATATCTGTGTCAAGTCAAGTCAAACTAGTAAATCACATGAAAGATGTGTTGGAAGAATTTCTATCCTCTCACTTTTTTCTAGCTGGCAGTTGAATGCACCCTCCCAGAATTCAGTAAGCAGCTGAGATGCAGCTACGTTGGTAGGGGAAATATCCAGAAGGTACTCTCTAAAGCCAGGTATAACAGATTGTGGAATACCAAATCCAATGGCCCCAGCACAAAAACCAAACCTCAGCATTTCATGATTAGTTACCCAAGATTCACTGCCTATCCATTGGCGGGAGGGAAAGGGCTTGCTGGCCAACTCTTCCAACAGAATTCTCATATCTCCTAATGCTGTGAATGCCACGATAGTCAAGGCTGTAGACCTTAGAAAATATGTCAGTATAATTACTTTAATATCATACTTAAATAGGGAACCATTTACATAATGTGCTGTTTAAATATGTGATGTTCATGGAGAAAAAAATATTTCAAGAAAATACTTCTGAATATGAATGTACTCTCTTTGCCATAATTTGATTAATTAAATTCATGAACCTGCGGATAACGTCAGCAACTTGTTGAATCTTGCTCTGTGGATCAGTGCGAAAGATGGATTCAGAGTATTCCACACATATACCCTCTTTCTGCGCTGCTCGTAAAAAGGACGCCATCCCATTGTTACCATAGTCTGATCTAGACCGGACAGCGCCGATCCAAGTCCAACCAAATTGTTTAACGAGTTTGGCAAGAGCCTCTGCCTGGAACTGGTCACTGGGGATGGTTCGAAAAAAGGTTGGGTATTGTGTCTTGTCAGACAAACACGCACATGTAGCGAAGTGGCTAACCTGAAAGAGAAAATCAAGCACAATGCATTTAAAGAAAAAAACGCCACACAAGGCACTTGGTATATTCAAATATTCTGTATTGTTAGAAACATTACTTGTGGTATATCGAAGGGCCCGAATATACGTGACATGCTGATACTTGGCGTGGATCCAGACTCACCAACTACAGCCGTTACCCTACCAGATCGTGAACACCCTTTGCTTGAGTCATACAACTGCTGCAAGCCGTTTGTGACCTGAAACGCCACCTGGACAGCTACGGGTACCGAGGCACAGGAGTCATGGATTTGGTAACCGAGTGTAATGCCCGGCAGAAGCTCAGAGCTGTTGTTAATTTCTTCAACTGCGAAGATCATAGCACTTGAAAACTGCAATTCACGCATGTTAATGCTGCAAGAGATTGGTAAATGCATTTCATCACATATTACAGACAATTTATATCAAGGTTGACGACGCTGCAGATTAGGATAACATAGATTTTTACAGTATGTTTTTTTTTACTGTAAATCTTAATTCATTTTTACCTTTGCACACATTTTTTCCCCTCTAACTCACCTCCCTGTACATTGTAGAGGCTCTGGTAGGCTGGTGTAGTTATGCATCACTGTTTTCATGGAGTAATGTATTGAAAAAACACCTCCAATAAGGAAGTCCCCTTCCAATGTGAATGCAGTGGGCCGAGGATTGCCTCGAAGCATACATTTAACCGAATTAGTAGCATTCCGTACATCAGATAAATCCCCAATCCCAACCTTACCACCGTTCTCTGGCCCTGTAGGACCAGGTCTCTGTAGAAGGCCATCTGCAGACTCTTGCAAAGCAATAGAAAGACAGAGCACAATCAATCCCACAGAAAGGGTTTGCCCAAACATGACAATTACAGAACTCTTCGTCATTATCAACGTAGGGCTACGTGATACGGATGAGGCGGCTTCTTCATATTACAACAGTTTATATAGACTCTCCAACAGATGCTGACTCTCTTACGGTATATGTCATTTAATGCTTCAGTACATTTGATATATCTGGCCTCCAATCAACAAGCAGATGAAACAAAGTAACAATAATAATAACACTGAAAATAGATTACACCATTTTAGGCTATAATCCAATTACTGAATAATCCCACTAACTAAAGTGGGAATACTTTGTCTCTATAGTTCTCTATTGTGTTTCTTTGTATCCCGGTAGGCTACCTCAACACAAAACATACTCAATAAAGCTGCAGTGTGTAGGATTAAGTTTCGTAACCAGGTAAACACAAAACACTGACATAAACAGACTCTGACTAATTCTTTCATTTTGGGTATAAAAACGTTTTGCAAGATTTATTCAATAAATCACTAATACAACGTTTTACATGCCAATAAAGTACCATTTTTTTTTTCCTGAATAGATATATCACCAGATAAATCACCTATTCTATCAAATAGAGCCAGTGTAGGATATTACAAACATTTATATTATTGTATTATATTTTACAGAATTAAATTATTAACTCTAGTATGAGAAGCTCTCTTCATACTTCTTAAAAAATGAGTTATAGGTGTCTAAATGTGTTTCAGAAATTAGAGCTTATTGATCAGATGAAAAGGGTTAACTGGCAAAAATGAGATCAGTGTTTTACCATTTGCGACAGGGCCAAGGGGATAATATAATGTGTTTTTAATCTTTTTATTGATGACATTAAAATTTGAAAACCATTTTTCATAGAACATGCACCATGTGTAACTTTAGAAACTCATCCATGAATATCAAACAACTGAATGATTAAAATGTGAATGATTTATTCTATTGGCAGCGGTTAGGATTGCTACTTTGCACAGAATCTGACGTAATGCAAAAAGAGGGCAGCATCTATCTGATCATTTATATAGCCTAGTTGTAACACCCTGTAAGCACTTACATGCTCATTTTAAGGATGGGTATCTTGATTGCAGTTTTTCTCACACCAAGGTTGACTTTGGGTTTATTTTCGTTATGTTTTGCGCTTTCTTTGTATAAATCTCTGGGTGGTCTAGTAATGACAACAGAGGCTTCATCTAATGCAGAGACTGCCACTGATTCTGTTGATTGTTTGCTCCAGGGTACCCCTCAGCTACCTGCATTTACAAAGAGAGGGGATTACATTATTGGGGGTGTTTTCCCCATGCATTACTACTTGAAAACAGTGAAGAAAAACTACAGCAGCCTTCCAGAGCCTCTCAAATGCACAGGAAGGTGAGTAAGTCAAAGAATAAATATAAGTGGTTGCTGTTTATTTTAATTGTATTTTATATCATTGAGAGCCTAATAAAAGTTTATTTTTGGTGAATCTTTAAATGTTATTTTTGTTCACAGCATGGACACCCGGGAACTGCGCTTCTCTCGTGCAATGGCCTTTGCCATCGACGAGATCAACAACAGCTCAGATCTTCTGCCGGGGGTCGTGCTTGGTTATAAAATCCATGATTCGTGCTCCTCACCACCCATGGCCGTGCAGTCGGCGTTCCAGTTTACAAATGACCCTCTGTCTATGTATAAAAACACTAAAGTGTGTTCGCAATCGGGAAGGGTGTTGGCAGTTATTGGTGATTCTGGATCAACTCAATCCATCAGCATATCACGAATCATCGGGCCCTTTGATATTCCACAAGTATTTATTTTATTATGGAGAACTTTTATCCCTCTCATTTGTAAAGATACATTTTAATGTTTAATTCCTTCCTTAGGTTAGTCCCTTCGCTACATGCGCATGTTTGTCTGACAAAACGCAATACCCAACCTTTTTTAGAACCATCCCCAGTGACCATTTCCAGGCTCTTGCTCTTGCAAAACTCGTGAAACATTTTGGTTGGAGTTGGATTGGCACTGTTCAGTCTAACTCAGACTATGGTAACAATGGGATGGCGTCCTTTTTACGAGCAGCACAGAAAGAGGGTATATGTGTGGAATACTCTGAATCAATCACTAGATATGATCCACAGAACAAGATTCAACGGGTGGCTGAAGTGATTCGCAGGTTCATACATTAATTATTCAAAACATGTTAATATGCAAACCAAGATAGCTTAAAGGCATATAATCATTATAAAACCTTAGTATCAACCATACTATAATAAAAAGAAATATATTATTTTATAAATATAAACATATTTTTATATATGCCTTATTTATGTTTGAAAATCTCTACAGGTCCACAGCCAGGGTTGTCGTGGCATTTACAGCTCCAGGAGACTTGTGGGTTCTGCTTGAGGAGCTGACTGTCCATCCCTCTCCTCCTCGCCAATGGATTGGCAGTGAGGCCTGGGTAACCCATCCGGAGGTTCTGAGATTTCGGTTGTGTGAAGGAGCCATTGGATTTGCTATTCCGCAATCTAAAATACCAGGCTTTAGAGAATACCTTCTAGATCTTTCTCCTGCTAAGGTGGCTGCTTCACACGTGCTTTCTGAGTTCTGGGAGGGTGCATTCAACTGTCTGCTAGAAAAACGTAAGGAACCTTGGAAATAGTGTGGAAATACTGTAATATAGCTTAATACAACCACCAATTATTATTATCATAATTATTCATTATTATAAACTGTAATGATTCAATATTTTAATTGAAAATATAATTCTTCAACAAATTTTGATAACAAAATCATCTTTTTTGTTTGTCCTTTCCTCTTCTGACCACCATTGTACACTGTATTGGAGTGTATTGTATTGTATTATATTGTATTGTAGCACTTAACTGTGTAGCAACTGCAGCAGCTGCTATCATGTCTGTAATACGGGGAATTGATTAACCTAGCGATTGTGGTACTTGCACTTGGTTCTACATCCTTTCTGTACCGACAGCGATATATTGATGCACTTCTTATGACAAATGTACTTATTGTAAGTCGCTTTGGATAAAAGCGTCTGCTAAATGCCCTAAATGTAAATGTAAATGTAAACGTAAATCTTTTGAGAAGAAATTACATTATTGCCTTACATGGCAATTGAACTGCTTATTTTATGTTATTATAATTATTATTATTATTATTTTTTGTGTTTTCATTATCACAACATATGCTCCTGTTTCTCTTTTTCTAGGCGCTGGCTCAGCAGGCAGAGTGTGTGATGGAACTGAAGATTTACAGAAGCTCCAAAACTCATTCACTGACACCTCTCAGCTCAGAATCACAAACATGGTGTACAAAGCTGTTTACGCAATAGCACACGCTATACACTACTTGTTGTGTAAGAAGATAAACTCCAAAATACAATGTGACAAATTCTTAACAATTGAGCCAGTGCAGGTTAATAACAATTATTTGTTATATTAAAGAAATCGCTTGCAGGCGGTAAAGTTCAAAATGTCTTTCTATTTACAGTCAATATCTTAACCATATAATTATTGTTTTCACTCATTTTTTCATCTACGCAGGTCCTTGATCAGTTAAAAAGGGTGAATTTCTCTCGTAATGGTTACCACGTCTCATTTGATGCCAATGGTGACCCTGTTGCCTTCTATGAGCTGATTAACTGGAAGGGAAATGAGAACGGTGGTCTGGAGTTTGTGACCGTGGGACATTATGATGAGTCCCTTTCTCCTGGCCAGAAGTTCAATATCGAAAGGGAAATCAGTTGGGCAGATGGTGGCATACAGGCAGGGAAGAGAACATATTCTTTGATTTCTTCAATACAACTGCTTCCAAACTGTATGTAAAGTCATTGTCTATGTGTGAATCAGGTGCCTGTGTCCGTGTGCAGTGACAGCTGTCCACCGGGAACACGCAAGGTTCTCCAGAAGGGAAAGCCGGTTTGCTGCTATGACTGTGTACCATGTGCTGAAGGAGAGACAAGTAATACAACCGGTACAACCAATGTTCTTAATCCTAATTCTAAACGAAATGATGAGTTACAAAATATTATAATAATAGTGAATATATATCTTTCCCCAGATTCATCTGACTGTTCCCTTTGTCCCAAGGAGTTCTGGCCCAATGCAGAGAAGACCATCTGTGTTCCCAAGCTTGTTGAGTTTCTTTCCTTTCATGAGGTATTGGGAATTATTTTGGCAGCATTCTCCATAGCAGGAGCCTGTTTGACCATCATTACAGCCATAGTGTTATTCAAGCACAGATTTACCCCTGTAGTTAAAGCTAACAACTCTGAGCTGAGCTTCCTGCTGCTCTTCTCCTTGACTCTGTGTTTCCTGTGTTCTCTGACCTTCATCGGCCGTCCCTCAGACTGGTCCTGTATGCTTCGCCACACAGCTTTTGGGATCACCTTTGTCCTCTGTATCTCTTGTGTTCTTGGCAAGACTATAGTAGTGTTGATGGCATTCAAAGCTACAATACCAGGTAGCAATGTAGTAAAATGGTTTGGCTCTAAACAACAGAGAATGACTGTAGTATCTTTTACATTTGTTCAAGTTCTGATATGCATTATTTGGTTGGTACTGAAGCCTCCTTTCGCCATTAGAAACCTGACCACCTACAATGAGAAAATCATTCTAGAATGTGCATTAGGCTCAGCATTAGGTTTCTGGGCTGTGCTTGGGTACATCGGGCTCCTTGCTGTATTTTGTTTTGTGTTAGCTGTTTTAGCCCGAAAACTACCTGACCATTTTAATGAAGCTAAGCTTATCACATTTAGCATGCTTATATTCTGTGCTGTTTGGATCACTTTTATCCCAGCTTATACCAGTTCTCCTGGGAAGTTTACTGTGGCTGTAGAGGTTTTTGCAATATTGGCCTCTAGTTTTGGATTAATTTTCTGTATATTCTTTCCAAAGTGTTTTATTATTTTATTCAGGCCAGAGAAAAACACCAAGAAACATTTAATGGGTAAACGATAAAATGCATTTCTAATTTTCTAAATATAAAGTAATAATTTAGAAAAGTCAGCATAACTTTCAGAATCATACAACGTTTTTATTTAATGCAGGTCTTTTTGGCATTGTGATTCGAGGTCCGGTAGAAGACCCAAACTGGCTCTTGTACCAGGGTCCTCCTCTGTCATTAATTGGGTAGTGTCTATTACCCTACTCACTATGTATATAATTGTGACTGCCTGCAAAAGCTATGATTTGCTGTGATTAAACTTCATGATATGATTAAAAACCATTATGACTTTTAACTTATGAATGATGTGTCATGTCTTATTTTTACACTATTACATACAATTGCATTTTCATTAATAAACCAAATTTAAACGTCTGATTTGCAATATATCGATAACATCTATTGATTATCATGGCAATATGTTAATGAGAATTTGCTTCTTCGACAGATGAGACTTCTAATGCAAAGAAGCACACAAAAGTTGTTGAAAATACCTATTTAATGGATGCATACAGCAGTTTCCTTTCTTGCTGATTGAGCCCTGCACAATGTTTTCCATAACAGTTTCACCCCCTCTCCAGAACGAATGTCTTTCATTCAGTTCAGTCAGGTCCCTGCGTTCCCTTTAAGCTGACTTATGGAAAGGGGTCACTGCTTTCTTTTTTGACTGGCAATTAGGGATGAGTCGGTCGCGACTGATTCGTTCACAACGAACGAATCCCGAACGTGAACGACAAGAACTGGTTCCCCAAAACAAGAAGAACTGGTTCTTTGATTCTTTTTTCTCCCCGCGACTTATATTGATTGAGTCTACAATGTTCTCAAAGATTCAGCCAATGAGAGGTAGCAATGGTGTTGCCATGGCACCTGGGTAAACCAATGACAAGGCGGTACCGTCGAATTTGCACGCTTTCTCTGTCTGACGTATCTTGGGTCATACCATTCGACGTGGGGCCACTTATATATCCCCCTACATTTCTGAAAATAGACTTGACCTCCATCTGTTTATTGGATAAACGCATTTCCCAATCCCAGATGTCTTTGCTCCATTCTACGTCAATTCAAGAACAAACAAAGAAAGTTCGTATTTTTTATTTATGACCATGAAAGTTCTGTAATGCCTGAATAATGAAGAATTAAATGTAAAGTAAAATAAAATTATAAATATAAAACCATGAATGACGTATAGAGAGTAAGCAAGTGGTATATATATTGGTGGGACGTTTGGTTATACTATATAGTATATCTTGTCGATTTTCACGGGGGGTAGAGCCTAGAAGTCGCTGAAATTATGCTCAGGGCCGTCTCGCGGGGGGGGGGGCAGACACCTGTGAGATTCCCTGTCAAATGACGCAATCTGACGTAACGAACGAATCAAACAAACAAATCGTTATAGTGAACTGAACTGAAAGAACTAGTTCCCGGAAAAGAATCATTTTGCCCATCCCTACTGGCAATGGGGGGGAAGATATGTAGCAAAGCTACATGTCTGTTAGCACAAGATACATACCAGGTTTATCTAATGCAGAGAGAAATTTTCGAACACAATATTTATATTTTCATCTCTTTTTGTACAGATCTGGTGGTCAAACTAAACAGCACAAATGTAAAGTAGTCAACATTCCCTGAAAAAACCTTTATTTGCGATGATTCTATTATGACTGTTTGCATACTTTTGGGGCAGAATTAGTGTTGTCTACAAAACTTTTACTGTGGTCTTGGCCATCATGTCCTGGGTTGGTACTTCTAGGGCATAATGTGAAATCAAGTCTGATTACCAAGATGTACGGAAAGGCCTCTGCAGGTCTTTCCAAGGAGAGGTATTCTAGCCCTATGAGTTCAAGAGGGTAACTGCATTGGATTTACTGTAAAGTTGCACGAATGGCACGAGAATGGTCAGGACCACCGGTATGCCCTGCAGCTGTTGATACTCCTTCCAGATGTGGGTTGGGGTTAGTAAGGGTTGACAAGTTGGCGCCCCATCACTCCGGTGTGTGGTTCCTTCAACGTTCTTGGTGGCCCCCATCCGACTTCAGGTGGTCCCACTCTTGCGGCAGTTGGCCCATTTGTGGAGAGAGTGAACGTTTCTTTTGGCCAGTGGGTGGCGTATCTGCTTCGTCCCAGAGGCGGAGCGGTTGGATGTCGGAGTCCTGTTGTTGCCATTCTAGCCAGTGCCTCTCACACTGATCTCCCTGGTTATTCGAGGGTCATCATGGGTGGCCACAGATGGCTCCCAAATTGGTTGGACTCCTACACTCCTGGGAGCCTGGACAATAGATCTGCATTCTGGTTGGCACTTCCTGACCGATATTTGATATCAAAGGAAATTTAGTCGGCTGAGCCGACCACCTCTGTTCTGTTTCACTGAGTCGGGCAGTGTCTAGGCGTACCAGGGGATTTTCGACGGTGAAGACTGTAAACGTTGCACCCCAGAGAGAGTCTTTAAACTTCTCTGTTATGGCCCACTTCATTCCTGGCAGTTCCAACTTGAAGGAGCTGTAGTTCTGGTCATTGCATTTGGTCTATACCAGGCTGTGGCACGTATGCTATCACCAACTCCTTGCCACCCTGTAACACGGACCGCAACAAGACCGCACCAAAGCCGTCCAGGCTGGTATTCGTATACAAATCAGCAAAGGTAAGAATGGGTGCACTGAGCAATGCATGTCAAATACTGAAAGGCGGTCTGGCATTCCGTTGTTCGTGTCACAGGCGTCGTAGAGCGGCCATAAGACTGAAGGAGGAGGCTCTGTAGGGGAACGGCAACTTTGGAGAAGGAAGCAATAAATGTCCCGTAATATCCCACAAAGCCCAGAAAGGAGCAAACTTGTTTGACGTTGGTAGGGACTGGCCAGTCATGAACAGCTCTCGTATTCCCTAGATCTGTGTAGACCCCTTAGCCACCTATCCGAGGTATGTTATCTGATGTAGGAAGAACTGACAGTTCCTTGGCTGTAGTTTGAGGCTGTGGCTTAGGAGACGTTTGAAAACCTGCCCAAGATGTTGTTGGTAGTAGTAGTAGTAAAGAAGTAATTTGGAAAAGGAGTCTTATTCAGGTAAAACCTGCCTAAGAACAGGGTAGAAATAACTTCATGCATTAGTACAAACTTAACAGTGTGGAGTAAAGTCCTTTTGCGACTAAGAATATATTTTTAAGGGAAGGGCGTGACATGCAGCAGCATGAATTAAAAAAAAATTGTCACAGAAGGATTATACAAAGGAAGCTAAATTCAAAGGAACTCCAAGTATCAAGCAAAGCGCACTACTATTTTAAAATAAACACTTTCTAGGAGTCAGTTTCATAACCAGGTTAACAAAAAAACATTCACATAAAAGGCTCTGCCTCCAATTCTGGATGTAATAGATTCATAAAAGTGTTTAGCGAGATTCATCTATTGAGTTTCAAGCCACTCTAAAAGGTATTAGATGCCAAAATGCACAATGCACAAAAAGTATATAAATCCCTAATGAATGTGACCTATTCTATAGAATAGAGCTAGTGAAGGATATAACAAATGTATAACAACGTAAACAACATTTCTATTATTTACTGTAGTATCGAACCATACATATGTATTTAAAAAAAAAGCGTTAGGTATGTGCATGTGTTTCAACAAATACAGGTTATTGATCAGATGAAAAGGGTGAACTGGAAAAAACGATATCAGTTTTTTTAAATATGTTCCAGGGCCAAGGGGATAATATAATGTGTATTTAAACTTTTAATTCATAAGATAAAATATACAAAACATTTGTCCTAGAACATGCATCATGTCTACCTGTAGAAACGCTTCTGCTGTGTACAGAATCTGACGTAATACAGGAAGAGGGCAGCATCTATCTGATCATATATATAACCTAGATTTAACACCCCGTAAGCACTTGCATGCTCCTTTTAAGGATGGCTGTCTTGGTTGCAGTATTCTATACACCAACCTTGACTTTAGGTTTATTTTCGTTATGTTTTGCGCTTTCTTTGTATAAATCTGTGGGTGTTTTAATAATAATGAGAGTAGAGGCTTCATCTAATGCTGAGAATGCCACTGATTCTGTTGATTGTTTGCTCCAGGGTACCCCTAAGCTACCTGCATTTACACAGAAAGGGGATTACATTATTGGGGGTTCTTTCCACATGCATTACTACTTGAAAACAGTGGAGAAAAACTACACCAGCCTTCCAGAGCCTCTAAAATGCACAGGAAGGTGAGTTGGTCTGATAAGAATTACAGTAAGTTGCTGTGTATTTTAATTGTGACGTATACCTTAAATAGCAAACACACCCCAAAGAAAGTATATTTTTTGTGTATCTATGAAATGTTTTATTTCTTTACAGCATGGACACCCGGGAACTGCGCTTCTCGCGTGCAATGACCTTTGCCATCGACGAGATCAATAACAGCACAGATCTTCTGCCGGGGGTCGCGCTTGGTTATAAAATCCATGATTCGTGCTCGTCTGCGCCCATGGCCGTGCAGGGGGCCTTCCAGTTTACTAATGACCCGTCTTTGTATAAAAACAGTAAAGAGTGTTCGCCAATGGGAAGGGTGTTGGCTGTTATTGGTGATACTGGATCAACGACATCTATCAGCCTTTCAAGAATCATCGGGCCTTTTGGAATTCCACAAGTATTTATGTTATTATGCAGAACTCTGCAATTTCTGTGCCTCTATTTTATAAAAATGCATCGTAATGTTGAATTTACTCCCTTAGGTTAGTCACTTTGCTACATGTGCATGTTTGTCTGACAAGACACAATACCCAACCTTTTTTAGAACCATCCCCAGTGATCAGTTCCAGGCCGATGCGCTTGCCAAACTTGTGAAAAATTTTGGTTGGACTTGGATTGGCGTTGTCCGGTCTAGATCAGACTATGGCAACAATGGGATGGCGTCCTTTTTACAAGCAGCGCAGAAAGAGGGTATTTGTGTGGAATACTCAGAATCAATCACTAAATATGATCCACAGAGCAAGATTCAACAGGTGGCTGAAGTGATTTGCAGGTTTATACATTAATTATTCAGATTCTGTCCATTTATAAAAAAAATAATGTCGATATGCAAACCAAGATAACCTAAATGCCAAGAATGTTTATAAAACCTTAGTAACAACCAGACTATGATTAAAAGCATTATTCGTCATGATATATTTTATTATAATAAGAAAATAATACAAAAAATATTTTATATATAGCCCTTATTTATGTTTGGAAATCTCTATAGGTCCACAGCCATGGTTGTCGTGGCATTTACAGCTCCAGGAGACTTGTGGGTTCTGCTCGAGGAGCTGACCCTACATCCCTCTCCTCCTCGCCAATGGATTGGCAGTGAAGCCTGGGTAACCCATCCGGAGGTTCTAAGATTTCCCCTTTGTGCAGGAGCTATTGGATTTGCTATTCCGCATTCTAACATACCAGGCTTTAGAGAATACCTTCTAGATCTTTCTCCTGCTAAGGTGGCTGCTTCACACGTGCTCACAGAGTTCTGGGAGGGTGCATTCAACTGTCTCCTAGAAAAACGTGAGAAATCTTGGAAATAGTGTTGAAATACTTTCATGCTAATGATGTTTTAATACTACTAATAATTATAATAATAATTGTTCATCATCCATTATATTTTTTTCATTCTTACAACATCTGTTGTGATAATGTTTCTCTTTTTGTAGGCACTGGCTCAGTGAACAGAGTGTGTGATGGAACTGAAGATATACAAAAGCTCCAGAACCCATTCACTGACACCTCTCAGCTCAGAATCACAAACATGGTGTACAAAGCTGTTTATGCAGTAGCACACGCTATACACAATATTGTCTGTAAGGAGATAAACTCCAAAATACAATGTGACCAATTCATGAAAATTGAGCCAGTGCAGGTTAAAAACAATAATTAATATTGTTAAAGCAAACCCTTGAAGAGGGTGCCAGCTTTTTATTGACTGTCAATACCTTAATCATGAATTGTGTTTTCACACTTTTTTCTTCCACGCAGGTCCTTGATCAGTTGAAACGGGTGAATTTCACTCGTAATGGTTACCACGTCTCATTTGATGCCAATGGTGACCCTGTGGCCTTCTATGAGCTGATTAACTGGAAGAGAAATGAGAACGGTGGTCTGGAGTTTGCAACCGTGGGACATTATGATGAGTCCCTTTCTCCTGGCCAGAAGTTCAATATCGAAAGGGAAATCAGTTGGGCAGATGGTGGCATACAGGCAGGGAGGACAACATATTCTTTGATTCCTTCAACACAACTGCTTCCAAATTGTATGCAAAGCTGTTTGTCTATGTGTGCATCAGGTGCCTGTGTCCGTATGCAGTGACAGCTGTCCACCGGGAACACGCAAGGTTCTCCAGAAGGGAAAGCCGATATGCTGCTATGACTGTGCACCATGTGCTGAAGGAGAGATAAGCAATACTACCGGTATAACCATCTAATGCTAATAAGTGTGCTTGCAAAGCAAGCCACAGTATTGTAATTATGTGACTTATAATTATTTTTCGTATTTTTCTTCTGCCTCATTTTCGATTATTATCTCCATACTGCAGTGTTGCAAGTTTAAAAACCATGGCCATTGCAAAAAGTGCATATATTTCAGTTTAATATGCCATTCCTATGATTACATTTTTTATACATTTTATTTTTTCATCGATATTAATATTAAACTTATTTAATTTTTGAAGTGAATGGGGCAAAAATTAGACATCATTGTTTAATTAATTTAATTTAAGTCTGATTCAAATCAGCCCATGGACTTCAAAGTTGGCGTCCTCGCTCATAAGCCTTGATAGCATTAGCATTTTAGCATGCTCATGGAATAGTGCGCACATGAAGAGGTGTTTCAAGCAACCAAATACATTTTCGTCAAGAAATCTACATGGGGCGACATGTCTAGTTCTAAATGAATTATGCATAACAAAATAACAATAAAACGTATTATAAATCTTTCTCCAGATTCCTCTGACTGTTCCCCATGTCCCAAGGAGTTCTGGCCCAATGCAGAGAAGAACTTCTGTCGTCCCAAGCTTGTTGAGTTTCTTTCCTTTAATGAGATCTTGGGAATTATTTTGTCAGCATTCTCTATAGCAGGAGCCTGTTTGACCATCGTAACAGCCGTAGTGTTATTCAAGCACAGATATACTCCAGTAGTTAGAGCTAACAACTCTGAGCTGAGCTTCCTGCTGCTCTTCTCCTTGACTCTGTGTTTCCTGTGTTCTCTGACCTTCATCGGCCGTCCCTCAGACTGGTCCTGCATGCTTCGCCACACAGCTTTTGGGATCACCTTTGTCCTCTGTATCTCTTGTGTTCTGGGCAAGACTATAGTAGTGTTAATGGCATTTAAAGCTACAATTCCAGGTAACAATGTAGCCAAATGGTTTGGCTGTAAACAACAGAGAATGACTGTAATATCTTTCACATTTGTTCAAGTTCTGATATGCATTATTTGGTTGGTTCTGAAGCCTCCTTTCTCCATTAGAAACCTGACCACCTACAATGAGAAAATCATTCTAGAATGTGCATTAGGCTCAGCATTAGGTTTCTGGGCTGTGCTTGGGTACATTGGGCTCCTTGCTGTATTTTGTTTTGTGTTAGCTGTTTTAGCCCGAAAACTACCTGACAATTTTAATGAAGCTAAGCTTATCACATTTAGTATGCTCATATTCTGTGCTGTTTGGATCTCTTTTATCCCAGCTTATATCAGTTCTCCAGGGAAGTTCACTGTAGCTGTAGAGGTCTTTGCAATATTGGCTTCTAGTTTTGGATTAATTTTCTGTATATTCCTTCCAAAATGTTTTATTATTATATTCAGGCCAGAGAAAAACACCAAGAAACATTTAATGGGTAAAAATTAAAAAGTATTCATAATTTTCTAAATAAATAAATAAATGTTAGAAACTTTTACAAACATTCAACGTTTTTATTTAGTGTAGGTCTTTGTGGCATTGTGATTGGAGGTCCGGTAGAAGACCCCAACTGGCTCTTCTACCAGGTTCCGCCTCCGTCATCAATTGGGTAGTGTCTAATACCCTACTCACTCTGTATAGAATTTTGACTGCCTGCAAAAGCTATTATTTGCTATGATGAAAGTAGGATTTATCATTAAAGACCTTTAACTTATAATTGATGTGTCATGGCTAATTTGTACACTATTACATATACTTGCATTTTCATTAATAAACCACATTTTAACGTGATTTGCAATATATCGATAACACCTATTGAAAATAATGGCAATTTGTTAATGAGATTTAAAGTTTGCTCGACAGATTAGACTTCTAATGCAAATAAGCACATGGCAGTTGTTGAAAATACCTATTTGATGGATGCATACAGCAGTTTCCTTTCTTGCAGATTGAGCCCTCCCCAAAGTTTCCAGAACGGTTTCACCCCCTCTCCAGAAAGAATGTCTTTCATTCAAGGTAATGTTTACCTAAAAGTTCAGTCAGAGGCCCCTGCGTTTCCTTTAAGCTAATTTATTGATAAGGGGTCTCTCTGCTTCCTCTCATGACTGGCAATGGGGGGGAGGGACAAGAGAGCCTGGATAGAACACAAAGCTAGAACAAGGAAAAGCAAAGCTACATGTCTGTCGGCACTAGATACATTAGCATGTGTATCTGTTCCTGGGTTGGTACTGCTAGGTCATAACGCGAAAACAAGTCTGATTACCAAGATGTACGGAAAGGCCTCTGCAGGTCTTTCCAAGGAGAGGTTACCTAGCCCTATGAGTTCAAGAGGGTAACTGCATTGGATTTATGGAGAGTTGCACGAATGGCACGAGAATGGTCAGGACCTTCTCCACACCGGTATGCCCTGCCGCTGTTGATACTCCTTCCAGATGTCATAAGTGCAACTGGATGGGTAGACAAGTTGGCGCCCCATCACTCTGGTGTCTGTTTTTTTTAACGTTCTTGGTGGCCCCCATCCAACTTCAGGTGGTCCCACTCTTTCAGCAGTTGGTGCATCTGTGGAGAGAGTGAACGTTTCTTTTGGCCAGTGGGTGGCGTATCTGCTTCCACCCAGAGGCAGAGTGGTTGTATGTCAGGGTCCTGTTGTTACCATTCTAGCCCGTGCCTCTCCCGCTGATCTCCCTGGTTATTTGGTGGTCATCATGGGTGGCCACAAATGGCACCCAAATTGGTTTGACCCCCACACTCCTGGTAGCCTGGACAACAGATCTGCATTCCGGTTGGCGCTTCCTGACCGATATTTGACGTCAAAGGAAAGTTCGTCAGCTGAACCACCCAACTCTGTTTTGTTGCGCTGAGTCGGGCAGTGTCTAGGTGTACCAGGGGATTTTCGACAGCGAAGACCCCAGAGAGAGTCTTTACACTTCTCTTTTATGGCCCACTTCATTCCCAGCAGTTCCAAGTTGAAGGAGCTGTAGTTCTGGTCATAGCATTTGGTCAATACCAATCAGCATAGGCCAAAATGGGTGCACTGAGCAATGCAGTTCAGATACTGAAAGGCGGTCTGGCATTCATTGTTCACGTCACAGGCGTCGTAGAGCAGCCAAATTACCCATGGAGGAGGCTCTGTAGGAGAACGGCAACTTTGGAGAAGGAAGCAATAAAAGACCTGTAATATCCCACAAAGCCCAGAAAGGAGCAAACTTGTTTGACGTTGGACTGGCCAGTCTTGGACAGCTCTCGTCTTCTCTTGGTCTGTGTAGACCCCTTGGCCACCTGTCTGAGGTATTTCATCTGCTGTCAGAAGAATTGACAGTACCTTTGCTGTAGTTTGAGGCTGTGGCTAAGGAGAACTTTGAAAACCTCCCCAAGATGTTGCAGGTGTGTTTTAATGTCAGGTGAGTACTCTTCCAAATAAATAAGCAAGTGGTCACGTACCTTGTCTCCCAGCCAACGCTGAATAAGCCTCTGGAATGCTGCAAGGGCGTTGCACAATTCGAAAGGCATCCGGGAGAGCTCATACAGACCTAGTCAGGTGGAAAACGCGGTCTTCTCCTCAACCTGCTAGGACCCGCTTGCTAGGTCCAATGTAGTGTACCATACTGCCTGTTGGTGGCCCGTCAGAGATTCCTCAATCCTGTTTAGAGGGGAGGGGTCTTTATGAGTCGCAGCATTAACTGATGATGATGATGATCCTTCTTTCTTTCCTACAATAATTATTGTGGCGGCCCAGGGAATCGAACTCTCTTGAATCATGCCATGGTACAACGTACTTTGTAGCAGCTCAGGGTACAATGTAGGGGGAACAGGCCTATACTTTACATGGATGGGGGATGCTGTGTCAGTGGGGATCTGGTGTTGAACTGCCCTGGTGCAACCAAAGTCGTCTTCATGGGCAGAGAACACCCCTGGCTATTTCCGTAGCAAGGTAGAAAACAGTTTCAACTGTTCTTGGATAGGCTTTGTCTTTTCCAGGCCTTGCAGTGGTGGTTCCCCCTGCCGCCTCTAATGCCCATCTATGAGTTATCCTCCCTTACCCACCATTCTGGAACTTCCACTTCCAAGAATGATATTTCTACTACAAATAATAATTATTATAAATTGTAGTAGTAGTAGTAAAGAAGTAATTTGGAAAGGAGTTGAATTAAGAACAGGGTAGAAAGAACTTCATGCATTAGTACACACTGTGTGGAGTGAAGTCCCTTTGCGACTAAGAATCTCTTTATTAAAGTGAGGCCGTGACAAGCAGCCGCATGAAAAAAAAAAAATCATATTTACAGAAGGATTATACAAAGGAAGATCAATTAAAAGGAACTGAAGTTTCCAACACAGTGCACTACTATTTTAAAATAAATACTTTCTAGAAGTCAGTTTCATAACCAAATTAACAAAACACATTGACAAAAAAGGCTCTTCCTCAAATTCTTTGATTTTGAATATAAACGTATTTAGCCAGAATCATATATTGAGTTTCAAGTCACTCTTAAACGTATTACATGCCAAAAATGCACAATTCACAAGTAGATAAATCCCCAATGAATGTTACCTATTCTACAGTGGCGAACCTTGAGCACTACAGCCGGGCCTTCACCTCAGCCCTAATTGCTGAGAAAAGAAATCATCGCGGAAAAAAAAGACACAGTACGCTGAATTGAAAGCGTATAACAACTGCAATCCTTTAATTAACGATGACAAGGATGTAGCCTAAACAAATAGACCATAACATCAATAACATTCTCCGCAACAAGAAACATACTCTAATGAAAAATCTGGAAACATAAAATGAGGTCACAAGTGCAGGCTGGAAATGTAGGCTATTTCTTGCATTTAACCTGTAGGGGCCTGTATGCGGGTTTTGCACCGCCCAGCTAATGTAAGGCCAGCGCCGTGTTCCAATACCCGTACTTCCATGAGTACACTTAAAGTGAGTACTATCCGTACTCACTTGAGTACGTTAATTTTTCCGATGTGAGTGCTGTTCCAAATCGAGTACTCCGTGGTGCACCAACCGGAAATTACGATCACGACTGCTGCCGCGGCTCCTCCCCCGCAATAAACATCCCGCTTTGAACGGTGAACTCTTTACACCTAGCAGCTATAAAAAGCTATAAAAACTATAAAAAAACTCAGTCAAGTACAACGACATTTTTAGTAAGCTTTCCCAATTGGTGCATTCGAGAAAATAAATAAATATATACATAGAACAAGAACAACAGTATACCAAATAGAAATGTAAATAATGTAAAATAAATAATAAAGTAAAATAAAGTAAAGTACAATACAGCAGTGGGAGGTTAGGGGGGGGTCAGTCAGTCGGGGGTCAGTGCATGTGTGTGTTCAGGGTGGATACAGCTTTTGGGAAGAAGCTGTCTCTGAACTGCGAAGACCTGGTTCTGATGGACCTATAGCGCCTGCCAGAGGGCATCAGGTCGAACAGGTGAAAGCTAGGGTGTGAGCTGTCCTTTGTGATTCTCTCCGCTCTGCTTAGGCAGCGGGAGATGTATATGTCCTTCAGGGAGGGGAGGGGGCAGCCAGTGATCCTCTGTGCGGTGTTGATCACTCCCTGGAGTTTCTTCCGGTCTGCCTCAGTGCACTGTGAAAACCACACTGAGATACAGAACGTCAGAACACTCTCGATGGTGGAGCGGTAGAAGATCACCAGTAGCTTCTCTCCCACGTTGTTCCTCCTGAGCACCCTGAGGAAGTGAAGCCGCTGCTGAGCCTTCTTGACGACCGCCGCCGTGTTGGCAGTCCAGGAGAGGCCAGCAGAGATCATGGTGCCCAGGAAGCGGAAGGTGTGGACTCTCTCTACACAGTCACCGTTGATGTAGAGGGAAGCCGGGTCTGCTCTGCTTTTCCTGAAGTCCAGGATGATCTCCTTAGTTTTTGTGATGTTCAATGCCAGGTTGTTGTCTGAACACCACGATGTTAACTTCAGGATCTCATCCCTGTAGGCAGACTCGTCTCCCTCTGAGATCAGTCCCACCACCGTTGTGTCGTCCGCGAACTTCACTATGGTGTTGCTGGGGTGGGTGGGACTGCAGTCGAAGGTGTACAGAGAGTAGAGGAGTGGGCTCAGCACACACCCCTGTGGAGAGCCTGTGCTGAGGGTGCGGGTGGAGGAGAAGTGGGGACCGAGTTTCACCTTCTGGGGTCGATTTGTGAGGAAGTCACTAATCCAGGAACAGGTGAGCGGGTCGAGACCCAGGGCTGACAGTTTGCAGACCAGGATAGCCGGGATGATGGTGTTGAAGGCTGAGCTGTAGTCAATGAAGAGCATCCTGACGTAGCTCTCCCGGTGTTCCAGGTGACTCAGCGCAGCATGAAGGGCTATGGCAATGGCGTCCTCGGTGGATCTGTTCGCTCTGTAAGCGAACTGGTGAGGATCTAAGGTGGGGGGGAGGTAGGCTTTTATGTGGTGTAGGACCAGCCGCTCGAAGCACTTCATAATGATGGGTGTGAGTGCTACTGGGCGGTAGTCATTCAGAGTGTCCGGTGCTGATTTCTTGGGTACGGGGATGATGGTGGAGGACTTCAGACAGGCTGGGATGATGGCCTGTGTCAGGGAGAGGTTGAAAATTGTTGTGAAGACCTGTGAGAGTTGGTCAGCACAGCCCTTGAGTACCTTCCCAGGAAGTCCGTCTGGTCCGGCAGCTTTCCTGGGGTTGACTCCACTAAGCACACGTCTCACATCCTGCACCTGTACAGTCAGTGAGTGGGTGCTGTGAGCTGGTGGGGGCTGGGGTGGTGATGAAGCTGAGGTCTGTGATGTCCTTGATGTCTCGAAGCGGGCAAAGAAGCTGTTCAGTTCTTCTGCCAGCGAGATACTTGAGTTCACAGTTGTGGTGTTGCGTCCCCTGTAGTTTGTTTGTTTGTAATGCAGGCTATGTGGAAAATGCGCCGACTTTGGCTCAGCCTGGCTCCGCCCTCTTCCGCTACGTAGCTAAGATGGCTGCCGTTGAGTACGGAAAGTGTCCTTCAATAGAGTGGCGAAGTCACGCCCCTTCCGGTAGGGCTCATGGGACCTATGAGATCGAAAAATATGAATGGGTGTCAATGGAGAGAAAATAATTATTTTCTGGTCCCGGTCTTTATATGCCCTGGATTACACATATGTTGTTTGTGGATATAAAGGATAATTTTTCATGCTAAGAGTTCGACCGTTTATTGTGCAATTGTTCAGATAAAGGCTGTAGAGAAAACACAACGAGAAAGACTACACGGCTCGTATGTGACGTCACGCTCCCTGCGACTGGCGTGGAGAAGACCGACAATCTTCCCATCGGCATAACTGAAACTCTGCACGTGCCCCGACTTATAATGGTTTTCACCTCTTTCGATGCTTTTATCCTCCCCTTGGAAAAAGCGGTGAAGTGGGGCAGAGAGATCGCCATCTCTGTGCCGAGTTCCTAGGGCGGGTGTGGCGACGTATATCATATGCGTCGAGAGCAGCGAAGAGCTGTAGTTCACAAAGCGGCCTCACATAAAACCTAAAATTATCAAACTTCTTCACGAACATTTTTAGTTTTCTTTGCATGAAAAATTATCATTTAAATCCACAAACAACATATGTGTAATCCAGGGCATATAAAGACTGGGACCAGAAAATAATTATTTTCTCTCCATTGACACCCATTCATATTTTTCGATCTCATAGGTCCCATGAGCCCTACCGGAAGGGGCGTGACTTCGCCACTCTATCCACACTTCACGATTAGCCCGTTTTGAGTACGACATCCGGGTCCTTGAAGTATACTTCTTTACGCCGGATCTGAATTGGAACGTACTGCGTACTCAAAATTTGGCTAGTAAGTACGGACAGTACGGGTATTGGAACACGGCACAGGGTGTGTGTTTGTCAGACAGTGAATGTCAAGGGAAGAGGCGGAGGTCAGTTTTCAAACTGACCGTCGCTTCCAGGTGTGCCGCAGAATCTTGATGTCGTTGGGCTGACTTTGTCCGATTTGTAGGGCTGACAAATCCGCCGCTGACCCAAGTGGATGACTTGTCATTTGTAAAAAGTAGACTCCAGCAGTAGAGCCTGTTTGTTTCGCTTCGTGCCCACTGCACCGTCAGTCAACGGACGTGGGAAGGCGTGGCTGACGGATGGGGGAGTAGTCTTTGCAGAGGCATCCGTCAGCCAATCAAATCGCTTCGCCGGGTTCTTCCCGCTTCTTCCTGCTTGTTGCGAGGCAAGATGACCCGCTTTCCCGCTTTCCAGTATCGTCAGAGCCCGAGTCGCGTCACAGTGCTTAAATTTGCATACGCGATCTGATTGGATGACGGATCCGTCGCTGCCGAAAAAGTTGAACATTTTTCAACTTTTTGACGGACCAACGGAACGGACGGATCCACAATGCATTGCGCGTCCGTCCCCATTCAAAGTCAATGGGGATCAGTCAACGGACGGAGGTAGTGGGCACGAGGCGTTACAGCCTGTCATCCATGGATATCTCTGATAATTTTCTGTTTTGAAAAACCTTTCCACTGTCTTAACCTTTTCTTTTGATTCCTGTTCTGGAGTTGGTCTTCCGTTTTTTATTAATTTAAGTTTTTCTGTGAAAGGCCGCCTTGAAAAAGGCGATGGTATCAAGATAGCCACAACGTTGCTCTCGTCTTCCGCCATCGATCTCACCACTCTGCCTCGCCCACTGTTCGGACTTCACGAAGGCCTACGATCTTTTGTTTTTGTCCCGCCCACTGAAAATCAAACCTTGATTGGTCAATTTTACCATCACTCTCCAAACCAAAACACATAGTTTGGCCTTCCCCGAGATTCGTGAAGTCCTAACCAATTAATGAGCAAGCTAACCGGGCTTCGATAGAGACAGACTATTCTGATTGGATAACATGTTTCAGGACAGTAACCCTTTCATAGCGGATGTGAACTTGACAGTAAACTTAACTTCAGAACATAGATGAGAGAAAATGTATTTAATGTATTGTATTAAATTAAATCAGTTAGATTTTCTTTTTTAATCTATACATATTTGAATCAATACTCATATTCTTTGGTTCAGAATTTTTTAAGGCCTTCTCTGAAGGCGTAGAAGGCCCTGAGGGTTCCCCTCTGCTATTCTACATAATAGAGGCAGTGAAGGATATAACAAATATATAACAATGTAGACAACAATTATTTTATTTACTCTAGTATGAAATCATACATATGTATTTCAAAGAAAGTGTTTGTGCATGAGTTTCACCAAATACAGGCTACTCATCAGAACGAAAGGGTTAAGTGGCAAAAATGATATGTGTTTTAAAATGTGTGACAGGGCCAAGAGGATAATATAATGTGTCTTTAATCTTTTTATTCATTAAAATAAAATATGCAAAACATTTGTCATTGAAAATGCATCATGTCTAAAATGTAGAAACTCAAAAAACATCCATGAATAACAAACAACTGAATGATTCACATCCATTGGTAGCAGTTGGGATTCTCCTGTGTGCAGAATCTGACGTAATGCAGAAAGAGGGCAGCATCTATTTGATCATTTATATAGCCTAGTTGTAATACCCCGTAAGCACTTGCCTGCTCATTTTAAGGATGGCTGTCTTGGTTGCAGTATTCTTTACACCAACCTTGACTTGGGTTTTATTTCCGTTATGTTTTGCGCTTTCTTTGTATAAATCTGTGGGTGGTCTAATAATGAGAGTAGAGGCTTCATCTAATGCTGACAATGCCACTGATTCTGTTGATTGTTTGCTCCAGGGTACCCCTAAGCTACCTGCATTTACACAGAAAGGGGATTACATTATCGGGGGTTCTTTCCACATGCATTACTACTTGAAAACAGTGGAGAAAAACTACACCAGCCTTCCAGAGCCTCTAAAATGCACAGGAAGGTGAGTTGGTCTGATAAGAATTACAGTAAGTTGCTGTGTATTTTAATTGTGATGTATATCTTAAACAGCAAACACACCCTAATGAAAGTATATTTTTGTGTATCTTTAAAATGTTTTATTTCTTTACAGCATGGACACCCGGGAACTGCGCTTCTCTCGTGCAATGGCCTTTGCCATCGACGAGATCAATAACAGCACAGATCTTCTGCCGGGGGTAGCGCTTGGTTATAAAATCCATGATTCGTGCTCCTCTGCGCCCATGGCCGTGCAGGGGGCCTTCCAGTTTACTAATGACCCGCCTTTGTATAAAAACAGTAAAGTGTGTTCGCAATCGGGAAGGGTGTTGGCTGTTATTGGTGATTCTGGATCCACATCATCCATCAGCCTTTCAAGAATCATCGGTCCTTTTGAAATTCCACAAGTATTTATTTTATTATGCAGAATTCTGCCATTTCTGTGCCTCTATTTTGTAAAAATGCATCGTAATGTTACATTTTTTCCCTTAGGTTAGTCACTTTGCTACATGTGCATGTTTGTCTGACAAGAAACAATACCCAACCTTTTTTAGAACCATCCCCAGTGATCAGTTCCAGGCCGATGCGCTTGCCAAACTTGTGAAAAATTTTGGTTGGACTTGGATTGGCGTTGTCCGGTCTAGATCAGACTATGGCAACAATGGGATGGCGTCCTTTTTACAAGCAGCGCAAAAAGAGGGTATTTGTGTGGAATACTCAGAATCAATCACTAGATATGATCCACAGAGCAAGATTCAACAGGTGGCTGAAGTGATTCGCAGGTTTATACATTAATTATTCAGAATCTGTCCATTTATAAAAAACAATGACAAAATGCAAACCAAGATAACTTAAATGCCAAGAATGTTTTTAAAACCATAGTTTCAACCAGACTATAATTAAAAGCATAATTCATCATGTTTTTTATTATACTAAGAAAATAATACAAAAAATGTTTTGTATGTAGCCCTTATTTATATTTGGAAATCTCTATAGGTCCACAGCATTGGTTGTCGTGGCATTTACATCCCCAGGAGACTTGTGGGTTCTGCTTGAGGAGCTGACCGTGCATCCTTCTCCTCCTCGCCAATGGATTGGCAGTGAGGCCTGGGTAACCCATCCGGAGGTTCTAAGATATCCCCTTTGTGCAGGAGCTATTGGATTTGCTATTCCGCAATCTAACATACCAGGTTTTAGAGAATACCTTCTAGATCTTTCTCCTGCTAAGGTGGCTGCTTCACACGTGCTTTCTGAGTTCTGGGAGGGTGCATTCAACTGTCTGCTAAAAAAACGTGAGAAATCTTGGAAAAAGTGTTGAAATACTTTCATGCTAATGATGTTTTAATACTAATAATACTAATAATTATTCATTATCCATTATAATTTTTTCATCATCACAACATCTGTAGTGATAATGTTCTATTTCTCTTTCTGTAGGCGCTGGCTCAGTGAACAGGGTGTGTGATGGAACTGAAGATATACAAAAGCTCCAGAACCCATTCACTGACACTTCTCAGCTCAGAATCACAAACATGGTGTACAAAGCTGTTTATGCAGTAGCACACGCTATCCACAATATTGTGTGTAAGAAGATGAACTCCAAAATGCAATGTGACCAATTCATGAAAGTAGAGCCAGTGCAGGTTAAAAACAATAATTAATATTGTTAAAGCAAACCCTTGAAAATGGTGCCAGCTTTTTATTGACTGTCAATACCTTAGTCATACAATTGTTGTGTTTTCGCTCTTTTTTCTTCTACACAGGTCCTTGATCAGTTGAAAAGGGTGAATTTCTCTCGTAATGGTTACCACGTCTCATTTGATGCCAATGGTGACCCTGTGGCCTTCTATGAGCTGATTAACTGGAAGAGAAATGAGGACGGTGGTCTGGAGTTTGTAACAGTGGGACATTATGATGAGTCCCTTTCTCCAGGCCAGAAGTTCAACATCAAAAGGGAAATCAGTTGGGCAGATGGTGGCATACAGGCAGGGAGGACACCATATTCTTTGATCCCTTTAATACAACTGCTTCCAAACTGCATGGAAAGCTTTTTGTCTATGTGTTTATTAGGTGCCTGTGTCCGTGTGCAGTGACAGCTGTCAACCGGGAACACGCAAGGTTCTCCAGAAGGGAAAGCCGATATGCTGCTATGACTGTGTACCATGTGCTGAAGGAGAGATAAGCAATGCTACCGGTATAACCATCTAATCCTGATAAGTGTGCTTGCAAAGCCAGCCACAGTATTGTAATCATGTTTCTTATAATTATTTTTCGTATTATTGTTCATCCGCCTCATTTTTCGATTATTATCTCCCCCTCCAGTGTTGCAGGTTTAAAAACCACGCCCATTGCAAAGAACTGTGCATATATCAGTTTAATATGCCATTCCTATGATTAATTTTTTTTTGATACAATGATATTAATATTAATCTTATTTAATATTGAAAGTGAATGGGGCAAAAATGAGACATCATTGTTTAACCACAAACATTTTCCACAAACACTAGGCATGCGGTGACATGCCTAGTTCTAAATGAAATTATGTACAAGAAAATAACAATAAAAACATACTATACATCTTTCTCCAGATTCTTCTGACTGTTCCCCATGTCCCAAGGAGTCCTGGCCCAATGCCGAGAAGAACTTCTGTCATCCCAAGCTTGTTGAGTTCCTTTCCTTTAATGAGATCTTGGGAATTATTTTGGCAGCATTCTCTATAGTAGGAGCCTGTTTGACCATCATCACAGCCATAGTGTTATTCAAGCACAGATTTACCCCTGTAGTGAAAGCTAACAACTCTGAGCTGAGCTTCCTGCTGCTCTTCTCCTTGACTCTGTGTTTCCTGTGTTCTCTGACCTTCATCGGCCGTCCCTCAGACTGGTCCTGTATGCTTCGCCACACAGCTTTTGGGATCACCTTTGTCCTCTGCATCTCTTGTGTTCTGGGCAAGACTATAGTAGTGTTGATGGCATTCAAAGCTACAATACCAGGGAGCAGTGTAGCCAAATGGTTTGGCTCTAAACAACAGAGAATGACTGTAGTATCTTTTACATTTGTTCAAGTTTTGATATGCACTATTTGGTTGGTTTTGAAGCCTCCTTTCTCTGTTAGAAACCTGACCACTTATAAGGATAAAATTATTCTAGAATGTGCATTAGGTTCAGCATTAGGTTTCTGGGCTGTGCTTGGGTACATTGGGCTCCTTGCTGTATTTTGTTTTGTGTTAGCTGTTTTAGCACGAAAACTACCTGACAATTTTAATGAAGCTAAGCTAATCACATTTAGTATGCTCATATTCTCTGCTGTTTGGATCACTTTTATCCCAGCTTATATCAGTTCCCCTGGGAAGTTCACTGTAGCTGTGGAGGTCTTTGCAATATTAGCCTCAAGTTTTGGATTGATTTTCTGTATATTCTTTCCAAAATGTTTTATTATTTTGTTTAGGCCTGAGAAAAACACCAAGAAACATTTAATGGGTAAAAAGTAAAATGTAGAAAAGCTAATGTAACCTTTAGAATCATACAAAGTATATATTTAGTGTTGGTATTTTTGGCATTGGCAAGTAAAAGACTAATCTAGTGTAATTTCAATCATGTCGTACATTAACCCTCATTTTTATTATAATTTTTGTCACGATTAAAGTCCATAAATTATGCTATATTTGAGTGGGCCATGGTTGTCTTTTTACATTAGGGGAGAGTGGGGTAAGTAGTGCCAAGTTTGACTTAAAGTGCCCTTAAAGCAAGGGGATAACAGTAATGCTTCCAACTAAGATATCTACATATAGTTTAGGATGTTGTGCATTCCTGGGAACAATTACTTTGGATCTTAAACAAACTGTTTGAGAAATACAGCTTTAGAAGAAAAAGTGGTTTTGTGGCACAACTTGCCCCTGGTACGGTGTCAGTTGTGCCATTAGAGAGAATACACTGGGGGAAATTGTGCCATTGATAATTTAAGTAAAAAGGATCATTTTAATATCACAAATGATAATTCTACATAAAAGCAAGACAAATTCAATACATATTACTTGTTTAACTTTTATTCAAAGTTTTAACAACATCAAAGGCCACTTTGCTATGGCAATGCCTATACCGTCACATGAACACCTAATTGAGTCGTACACTTCACAGATCCAGCCTACTGGGCTTACAACTCAACATCCTACTTGTCAATGCAGCAGGGAAACATGAACTTCTGCTCCTTTCTGGCTGTGCCACCAAGTTTTGTGGTGTGTGTCGTTTACATAAAGATAGTTTACGACATCAAAGGCCAATTTGCTTAAAAAAGGCCTAGCGCCACATGAATACATAGGCTACTCAGAACAAAATCAAAATTCCAAAATGAGCACTTAATCATCTGCATCTGAATCTCTTCCCGGATCCGGCCCACTACTGAACATCCCACGTGTCAATGCTGCAGGGGAATGTAAATGCATGCGCCCTTCTGGCTGTACCACCAAGTTTTTGTTTTGTGAGTAGTTTCTTGAGCACATCACCTCTAGGGATGACTCCTTTATCATTCTCTCTAAATGTGAAGAAGGGCTTTCCATCAAAAGACCTCTTACAACTTTGCTTCAGAAACTTTGCACTGATCTCGTCACCTTCAACATTCTCCACCAATCTAACATAGTTATAGGATGTGGATTTTTTACCTTCACTCAAACTTCACAATGACAAAGTCACCAGCAGACAGATCCTTTTCACCATCATCTTCATCACTCTG
Organism: Gadus macrocephalus; assembly: GCF_031168955.1. Taxonomy (NCBI): domain Eukaryota; kingdom Metazoa; phylum Chordata; class Actinopteri; order Gadiformes; family Gadidae; genus Gadus; species Gadus macrocephalus. Next base: position 9,881,547 of record NC_082397.1, on the reverse strand, counting down.
GAAATCTGAACTCTCATAATCAGTGGCATCACTAAGTGGAATTGGAAAGTCACTCTCTTCTGAGCTACAGGAGAGCGCTTTCTTTTTGGGTTTGGTTTGTTTTGACCCTTTCAGGCCCCCCTTCTTATTTCCACTCATTTTCTTCTTTTCAGCCCGTTTCTTTTCTCTGCTGTGCGTCTTCTCCAGGCCATCTTCTGCCTCATCATTGGTGGTGGAGTTACTGTACACGTTGTTTTCTTCTTGGTTGTTTTCTTCTCTCTTTCATTCTTTTTCTTTTCCTGTTCAGCCTTTTTATCTTCTTTTTCTTTGTGAGCCTTCTCCAACTCTATCTTCTCAGGTGTGTCGGTCATGATTCTAGTTTTCACTTTCTTTTTTACAATTCTGTTCTTTCTTTCTGTGGCTTTTGGCAAGTGAAGAATGACTTCTGGAGACACATAACCCAAGTGAGCAGATTCATCACACATCTTTTTATGGTCATCCTGCAGATCTTAATCTCCTTTCCAACCTGACGTATGGTCTTCTCCTCTTGCACCTCTTTCACTGCTCTTTCCAACTCCTCAAGAGCAGTTGAAACCCTGTCTGTCTTCCATTTGTATTTGCGTGGCATGATGGTCTAAGAATATCACATAGTTTTAGTGATCAAATGTAAGATTACAATGAACAATAACAATAAAATAGAATGAAGTAATATATAGTAAAAAAAAATCATAAGTTGGGGTAACTTGTGCCACTGGCACAACTTAACCCAGGCCCTTTGGCACAAATTACCCCAGACCCACCATTTGGAAAAAAAATGCATCCCCCAGCTGTTTTGAGCAAGCATCATGCTAGACTGTATGGACTCATGCTGTAGCTTACTAAAGCACTAAAACATGTGTGAACTGTTTTCAAAGTTGTCTATAATTGTTCAAACACAGCAATCAAAAAAATGTTTTGAACCTAAATGTGCTTACCTCTCAAGCCATGTGTCTCCCTTCTTTGCAGGATGAGTGAAATGGATGCCCCTTCAGAAATATGTGGTCACATGACCAACTTCTTCTATGGTTTTCTAGAAAACAGGGGTGGCACTACTTGCCCCTTGGCACAAATTACCCCACTCTCCGCTATGTGGTGATTTGTACACTTTTAAATACACTTTTATTTTCAGTGTATAATATAAAATGTATCCTTTACAAGTGTATTCGTGTCAATATACAACTATTGATTGTCATGGCAATTCCCTCCTCGATTCATAGTAAGGTAATGTTTACCTTAAAGGTCAGTCAGAGGTGCCAGTGTTTCCTTTGAACAGATGTATGGATAACTCTCTTATCCCTCTTGACTGGCAATAGCCCTCCCCCCCTCTAATTATTTCACGGCCAATGGGTAACACCAAAAGGCAGGGAGAATTCTACCCGTTTTAGCCTAAGGTGGCTATCACAATAGCAAAGCATATTGGAGGTTGCGGATCCTAACAATGTCAATATTTAACTAGGAAACACAAAGTTAAGCATAAACCCTATGGTATCTCTTGTTTCACTGGTGCTGAAATGATTAGTCTATTGAAAATATGTTTGTTATATCGGGCATTCGTGTTTTGGGACCCCCTTTTTATATGGCTAGAGGCTAGGAGCTTCCTAAATATCCAGTGTACTATTTGTAGAAGCTAAATGCTAGCTTACTTAACGATATTTTTCACGTTATGCTATCAACACAACGGTCCAATGATAGAAGTCTTATAATTTCGCAAGCTTCTCGATTAACTAGATGTGAAAGAATAACGCAATAACACACTTTTCCAAATTACTACAAGTGATGACACACACACACACACACGCACGCGCACACACACACACACACACACACACACACACACACACACACACACACACACACACACACACACACACACACACACACACACACACACACACACACACACACACACTCACAGTAGTCGTGTCGGGCTGAGCCGTGTAATGTCTTATGGGTAAAATAGTCATTGGTAACTTGAGATGATTGAGTCGTCTACTTTGAGCTTAATTTAAGATGTCTAATGAAAATTTTAATAATTCACCATGTTTAAGAAAAGTTTCTTTATTTAGGTTGGATTATGTTGTAATCGAGGCTCAAGAAGAGTGACTTTGCTGTGACTTACAGAAAAATGCTAGTGTTAGGAATGTTAGTTCCTATCTCTGCCTTTTGTAGCTCCGTGACATCACAGTGATACACTTTGCTATTTTAAAAGGTAGAGTCAATGGCTGCTCTCCAGACCCAAAATACATTTTTGGACACAAACTTACATGTTTAAATTTATAAACTTTTATAGTGAACATCTCCTCAGTCCCAGGTGACTAAAAAAAACCATGCAAAACAAACATGCTACAAGTTCATAAGATCATGGCCTACCATACACCTATTACTAGTGAAAAATGACACAACAATGTATGACTCAATGATGAATCATATTTTTTACAGATTTGTTTGTGATCATAAATCCAACTGATTTTAAAATGAAATGATCATAGAATGCAGTTATGTAGTCTAAATAACGTGACAAACATTCACGTAATCAATCGATTATACCGAAAATTAAATGAATCTAAAGCTGGCTCTATTCTTTTGGGACACCCCGTCCCATTATAGCCTTCTTTGTGTTTCTCTCAGGTCTAAGCAGAATTATAAAACACTTTGGTCCAAATAGGGCCCCTAACAGCCCAAAACTAGAAGCTAAAATGGCAAATACCTCCACAGCATCTGCAGATTTACCAGGGGAGTTAATATAAGCGGGGATAAAGGCTATCCAAACAGCACAAAAGACTAGCATGCTGAAGGTGATAAACTTGGCCTCATTGAAGTTATCTGGTAGATTCCGTGCCAAGAATGCAAGCAAGAAGCTGAGAATAGCCAGTAAGCCAATATAGCCCAGTAATACTCCAAATCCTACTCTGGACCCCACTACACACTCAACTACTATCCTGTCATTGTGATATTGTGTGTTTCTATTCGGAGCTGGTGAGGAAGACACAAGCCAGGTTGTGCATATTGCTGCTTGGATTAAAGTCAGAAATACAACAGTCCCTCTCTGTTGAACTGCCCCAAACCACTTCAGACTATTCCCGCCAGCTGGTTTGGAGGACTTGAATACCGCCAGAACAACCATGGTCTTCACCAGGATACAAGAGACACACAGAACAAAGCTGATCCCAAAGGCTGCATGCCTCAATTGACAAGTCCAGAGCCTTGGTTGACCAATGAAAAGCAAGGCGCACAAGAAGCATAGTTTGAGTGACAGCAGAATGAGGAAGCTGAGCTCTGAGTTGTTGGCCCTAACCACTGGTGTGGTCCGATGATGTGTGAAGATTCCTAACACAATTGCACAGTTGAGTGTTCCTATCAAAGAGGCCGTTGTTAAGGATATGCCCAAGGGGTCATTGTACGAGAGGAACTCTATCATTTTTGGCACACAAACGTCACGCTGAGGGCTTGACCAGAAGTCTTCTGGACAACTCAGGCACTCTGTCGAATCTGTGAAAAATAAAGTTAAAATTGTAACTGGAGAAAGGTTTAATTTACCCATAGGATCAATTACATTATTAGATGTTACATGGTACACCAACCTGTCCTATTGTTAATTTCTCCATCTGAACAAGGGATGCAGTCGAAGCAGCAGTCAGGCTCATTCTTCCTCCTGGCCATGCGGGTGCCTGGGGGACAGCTCTCACTACACACTGATCGAGGTGGCTGAAGATTAAATATAAACGGTTACAAATAATTAATTTGGAAAGCTCTTAACTTGACTAGATCAACAGTTGTTGGATAGAAAATAGTTGGCTTGGCATACCAGACCTTTTTGGGCACAAAATTCCAGTAGATGATGTCTTCTTTGAGTGTGGTTTCTCCACCTGTGGCAGCGGTCTCCTTGACAACTCCAACATTCTGAACTACTGTGCTACCGTCTGGGAGCCAAAGCCAGTTCATTACATCATAGATAGGTAAAGCGTCCCCATTCTCATCAAATGACACTTGATCCCCAAAAGGTGTGGTAAAGTTGATCCTATCCAAGTAATAAACTAGCTAGAAATGTAGAGGAGAAAAAATAAATCATAAATTACATTGTTGAACTATGAAATATAAAGATACAAATAATAACTTTTGGACCAACGGTTGGAATTTTAAAAAGGTCAGCTCAAATATTCATTTTGTAATTTTATAATATGTCAATTGTAATTATTGTTATACATTGATTAATTTTTATTCATTTACTAGATTATTATTCAAATCATATCACTCAATAATAACATGAGTAGGAGTAAAGCATTTATCTTGAAGTTGGGGAATCTCTGTTTGTTACATAGACACAAAATTTCACCAAACCTGCCATGGCTCTATTCTCTGTAAACTGGCACAGGTTTGCCCGACAAAAGGTCCCCTTCCTGGAACACACCTCAGCATGTCATGGAGGGCATTAGCCATGGCATATACCGCCTTGTACACATTATATTCTGGCCTGAGGTTTGACACATCCAGGAACTCTGTCTCTGCAGTTGCCAGGTTCTCCTGCCCTGTGCACAGTCTCCCCCCTTCATCGATCCATTTGGGCGGTGAAGGCGGGAATCTACACTGGAACGTCTCCTCCCAAAACTGCTGCACCTAAGAAACATGTTTAGTTATTTGAGGGACTGAAGAGTGCTACTCATTGCTCAATGCTTAAATCTACTGATCTACCAGTGTATTTGGTAAAATAACTGAACATAAAAGTTAACACCATAACCGTTCATTTAAAATATAATAATCAATATGCTAAAATGAAGAACCTATGGTAAAATTCTTATGAGAAAAATCTCTTTTTTGGCTATTGTGTTTTAATCTAAATTTTTTGCATAAAATAGTACAACATATTGGGACATGATTATTTGTATTATTTGAGGAAAAAAATATATTCACAAAGTTATTGTCCTTGCTGCTGAGTGTCTTATTGTTAGGGCGTATTGTCAGTAGAAAGTCCCTCAGTCCTGGTATCTCTCCCCGGCGGATGGCAATGCCCAGAGTGCCTGCAAGAAAAGGCATGTAGCTGGGAGTCTGAGGTACAATGGATGTAGACCAGGCTTCACTGGCCATCCACTGTAGGCCTGTAACATTCTGCCTTACCACCTGCGGATTGGAATGAATAAAACATGCAAGCTTCTTAGCTTTGTGTTAACTATGCATTGTGTCAACACATATTTTATTGAGTAAATATTGCTGTTAATCCTTTTAGCTCATATTAAAATTGCATGCATTTTTGTTCATTTTATGTATACATTTAACCCATTCTTTAAATAATTACACTGCAGTTGTTTTAAGATCAACTGTTGAACATTTGGTATTTTTTTAAACTGCAATATGGCACAATACCAACTAATTAGTATTTCTTTATGACGATTATCATTGAATAGTTTCTAATTGTGGTTGGTAGAGCAAAGCAAGGTATATTTTTCTGTCCATAAATAATTGTGTCCTAACCTCTCCCATGAGGTTAAACATGTGATTCTCATGTGCAAAAACAATGACCACACGGGAAGTGGATTTCTTCATTATGTCAACGATCCTTTGAAGTTCACCGAGGTCGTTTCCCCACGGCAAAACCTCTAGATAATCCAGACAGCCTTCACCAGACTGGGCCAGCTCTGACTGGAAGGAACGGGCGGCGTTGAGACCGTAGTCATCATCACTGATCAGCAGGCCAAACCAGGTCCAGCCAAACCGCTTCAGAATCTGGAGCATAGCTCGCACCTGGTTGGGTTCAAGTAAACATTAAATATTCGGTAAGTGTGTGTCTTAATTATGGAAAGCTATGTAATATCATCTTTAATTAAATAATAATGACTAAAACATCTCTCTTTAGGTTCACCTGAAACGCATCACTTGGGATAGTTCTAAAAAAAGATGGGAATCGTTGCCTGTCACTGAGACAGGAACATGTGGCAAAGTAACTCACCTGCGAAAACATACAGAGCATACATAAGGTGTTCCCTCCACTGATAAAACAATGATATATTTATGACATTAATGCATGTCAAAAAAGTAATGTGAGATGGAGAAGGTTGAAAACTTACCATGGGCATTTTGAACAAACCAAAAACACTGGAGATGGCAATAGTATTTGTGGAGCTGGAGTCACCCACAATCCCTACCACAGGGGTTCCTCTACAGCTTGCGGCCTGGTCAAACTTCTCCTCCTTGCCACTGGCCAATGAAAAGGCAGCTCGGAAGGCAACTCCGAGTGAGGCACAGTTATCATGCAGTCTGTATCCCAGTGTCACGTTGGGCAGAAGACTGTCGCTCCTGTTGATCTCATCTACTGCAAACAGCATGGTCTGGGAATGCCTGAACCCTTGAATGTCAAAACTACCAGCAACCATTATCATAATACTCATAAAAGAATAACAATATCCGACTATTAACCATAATCTTGATCAACATTATACTGCACAGCTAATAGCATAATTATAATTATAATCATAAAAAGTCATAGCAATCTATTAATATTGTCATGACGGAAATAATTTCAACAACAGTTCAACATATACTTATTCTCACCCCTGGCAGATGGGCTGCTGTGGTTTGGAGGTGAAAAAGGATTTGGGGAAGATAGAGGTATAATGGGTTTCAAATAGACCCCCCAGCACAATGTCTCCCTGTTTATACATGCCATTAAGACTAAAAGGTTCCTGCAACTGACAAGAGGAAGAAAGAAGGGACGAGGCAGGCCATAACGATAGAGAGAGCAACATCACTAAGCATAAACATACAATGTATCTGACTAGGAAGGCCGTCATCTCGTCACTCTCCCTATGGCCTATTTCAACAAGTGCTCTGCCCAAAGCAACCTAACTTTATAGAAGCCATAAGATCCACCCCTTTGTCAACTTAATTCGTCGTTTGAGCTTTTTAACCTCCCATTGTAGATGACAAAATAGAAGAATGATATATCGATAATTTTTTTCGTGCACATTAAACGAACCGTATTCCAGGCCATTCCAATGGAGGGTTAGAAATCGTCATGTGAGTCTCCCGCAGTAGGATACAAATATCACAACATAGACCAAAATATGGCTTGTATGTGGTATTTTACAGTCAGCCATTGATTCAGTCCGAATTTTTCATATTAGGTATACTATATTATGTCCACAAGGTGGAGGTGGTATCCAAAGGAAAATAATGGTCTGGATGATCAAATCATCATTACATCTCTTGGCTTCCCTAATAATTTGCCTAATACCGACCGATCATTAACATAACTGTGAAATGCCATTAAAATACTTTATAATACGTCTTATCACAAGGGCACAACAACTATTGTTTACATTTGTGACAAAATACTCTTTGGTAAAATCAGCACAACGAATAATTTTGACATATAATTACTTTATTATGTTACTGTTTTAACTGGGGGAGAAAATAAAATGTTTCATAGAATGCAGGTAAAGTAGTCTACATTTTCCTTCAAACATTCACATAATCAATTGATTCAAAAGAAGGCTATCGTTTATAGTATTTCGGGACACCTCGTCCCATTATAGCTTTCTTAGTGTTTCTTTCAGGTCTAAGCAGGATTATAAAACACTTTGGTCCGAATAAGGCCCCTAACAGCCCAAAACTAGAAGCTAAAATGGCAAATACCTCCACAGCATCTGCAGATTTACCAGGGGAGTTGATATAAGCGGGGATAAAGGCTATCCAAACAGCACAAAAGACTAGCATGCTGAAGGTGATAAACTTGGCCTCATTGAAGTTATCTGGTAGATTTCGTGCCAAGAATGCAAGCAAGAAGCTGAGAATAGCCAGTAAGCCAATGTAGCCCAGTAATACTCCGAATCCTACTGTGGACCCCACTACACACTCAACTACTATCCTGTCATTGTGATATTGTGTGTTTTTATGAGGTGCTGGTGAGGAAGACACAAGCCAGGTTGTGCATATTGCCGCTTGAATTAATGTCAGAAATACAACAGTCCCTCTCTGTTGAACTGCCCCAAACCACTTCAGACTACTGCCACCAGCTGGTTTGGAGGCCTTAAATACCGCCAGAACAACCATGGTCTTCACCAGGATACAAGAAACACACAGCACAAAGCTGATCCCAAAGGCTGCATGCCTCAATTGACACGTCCACAGCCTTGGTTGACCAATAAAAAGCAAGGAGCACAAGAAGCATAGTTTGAGTGACAGCAGAATGAGGAAGCTGAGCTCTGAGTTGTTGGCTCTAACCACTGGTGTGGTCCGATGATGTGTGAAGATTCCTAGCACAATTGCACAGTTGAGTGTTCCTATCAAAGAGGCCGTTGTTAAGGACATGCCCAAGGGGTCATCGTAGGAGAGGAACTCTATAATTTTTGGCACACAAACGTCACGCTGAGGGCTTGACCAGAAGTCTTCTGGACAACTCAGGCATTCTGTTGAGTCTATGAAAAATACGGCATAAATGTAAACTGGAGAAAGGTTACATTTTCCCATAGGATCAATGACATTATTAGATGTTACATGGTACACCAACCTGTCATATTGCTAATTTCTCCTTCTGAACAAGGGATGCAGTCGAAGCAGCAGTCAGGCTCATTCTTCCTCCTGGCCATGCGGGTGCCTGGGGGACAGCTCTCACTACACACTGATCGAGGTGGCTGAAGATTAAATATAACATTTACAATTCATTTAGAAAGCCCTTAATTTGACTATTTCAACAGTTGTTAGATAGATAATAGTTTGCTTGGCAGACCAGACCTTTTTGGGAACGAAATTCCAGAATATGATGTCTTCTTTGAGTGTGGTTTCTCCACCTTTGGCGGCGGTCTCCTTGACAACACCAACATTCTGAACGAATGTGCTACCGTCTGGGAGCCAAAGCCAGTTCATTACATCATAGATCGGTAATGCGTCCCCATTCTCATCAAATGATACTTGATCACCAAAAGGTGTGGTAAAGTTGATCCTATCCAAGTAATAAACTAGCTGGAAATAAATCACAAATTATATTGTTAAACTATGAACTATAAAGATACAAATTATAGCTTTTGGTGCCAGTTTGGAATTGTAAAAAAGGTCAGCTCAAATGTGTGTAAAAACTATTGTTTTTAATTTATTATTACTAATAATCAGTTACTAGATTATGATTCAGATCATTGTAAACAAAAATAAGAATAAAGAATTTTTTGACGATGGGAAATCTCTGGTTACATAGTGGCACAAAATTTCACCAAACCTGCCATGGCTCTAGTCTCTGTAAACTGGCACAGGTTTGTCCGACAAAAGGTCCACTCCCTGGAACACACTTCAGCATGTCATGTAGGGCATGTGCCATGGCATATACCGCCTTGTACACATTATATTCTGGCCTGAGGTTTGAAACATCCAGGAACTCTGTCTTTACTGTTGCCAGGTTCTCCTGACCTGTGCACAGTCTCCCCCCTTCATCGGTCCATTTGGGTGGTGAAGGCGGGAATCTACACTGGAACGTCTCCTCCCAAAACTGCTGCACCTAAGAAACATGTTTAGTCATTTGAGGGACTGAAGAGTGCTACTCATTGCTCAATATTGAAACATGTTGATCTCCTAGTTTATTTGGAAAAATAACTGAACATAATGGCTGGGTTATGTACATTGTAAACAGTTTATTGGAAATATAATGACATGATAAAATGATGAACCTATGGAAACAATTTTATGGCTAACCTTGCGTTTATTGGTTTAATATTTTTTTGTTAACAATATAAAATAGCACACCAAAGAATATAACGTGATGTATTACATTATAACAACACTTTTCTTTTTTGAGTAAAATAAATATATTCACTATGTTATTGTCCTTGCTGCTGAGTGTGTCATTGTCCGGGCGTATTCTCAGTAGGAAGTCCCTAAGTCCTGGTATCTCTCCCCGGCGGATGGCAATGCCCAGAGTGCCTGCAAGGAAAGGCATGTAGCTGGGGATCTGGAGCACAGTGGTGGCAGTCCAGGCTTCACTGGCCATCCACTGGAGGCCTGTAACGTTCTGCCTTACCACCTGTGTATTGGAAGGAGTAAAAGATAAAAGCTTCTTCGCTGTGTGATAGGCCTAACTATGTATTGTGTCAACACGTATTTTGCTTAACACTCTTTTAGCTAAATTTTGTGTTTTTGTTCATTATTCATCATCAAAATGTTAACTTATTCTTTAGATAGTTACACTGCTGTGTTTTTAAGAACAACTGTTGAACATTTGTAAACTGTAATATGGGGTTATGGCACAATGCCAACTAATTTGTATTTTTTATGATGATTGTCATTGGATAGTTGCTAATTGTGGTTGGTAGAGCAAAGTAAGGTACATTTTTCTGGCAATAAAGAATTGCGTCCTAACCTCTCCCAAGAGGTTCAACATGTGATTCTCATGTGCAAAAACAATGACCACACGGGAAGTTGATTTCTTCATTATGCCAACAATCCTTTGAAGTTCACCAGGGTTGTTTCCCCACGGCAGAACCTCTAGATAAGCCAGACAGCCTTCACCAGACTGGGACAGCTCTGACTGGAAGGATCGGGCTACATTGAGACCATAGTCATCATCACTGACCAGCAGGCCAATCCAGGTCCAGCCAAACCGCTTCAGAATCTGGAGCATAGCTCGCACCTGGTTGGGTTAAAGTAATCAATAAAGATTCTACATATGCATGACAAAATAATGAGAACGCTGTGTAATATCATCATTTATTAAATTATGACAACTTAAAGCTCTCTCTCTTTTGGTTCACCTGAAACGCATCACTTGGGATAGTTCTAAAAAAAGATGGGAATCGTTGCCTGTCACTGAGGCAGGAACATGTGGCAAAGTAACTCACCTGCGAAAACATACAGGGCATACATAAGGTGTTCACTTCAACAATACAACACATTTATATTCATAACATGATCGAAAAACAAAATAGTAATGTGATTGGAGCAAAGTTTGAAAACTTACCATGGGCATTTTGAACAAACCTAAAACACTGGAAATGGCAATAGTATTAGTGGACATGGAGTCACCCACAATCCCTACCACAGGGTAGGTTCCTCTACAGCTTGCGGCCTGGTCAAACATCACCTCCTTGCCACTGGCCAATGAAAAGGCAGCTCGAAAGGCAACTCCGAGTGAGGCACAGTTATCATGGAGTCTGTATCCCAGTGTCACGTTGGGCAGAAGACTGTCGCTCCGGTTGATCTCATCTATTGCAAACAGCATGGTCTGGGAATACCTGAACCCTTGAATGTCAAAACTACCAGCAACAATAATTACAAAACACATAAAGTAATAACAATTTAAAAATAATCACAATATTGATAATAATTATGCTTCACAGCTAAAATCATAATCATAATTCTAATCATAGTCATTTTAAAATCATAGGAATTTATTCCTATTGTCATAATGACAATCATTATAACAGTTAAACATATACTTATTCTCACCCCTGGCAGATGGGCTGCTGTGGTTTGGAGGTGAAAAAGGATTTGGGGAAGATGGAGGTATAATGGGTCTCAAATAGACCCCCCAGCACAATGTCTCCCTGTTTATACATGCCATTAAGACTAAACGGTTCCTGTAACTGACAAGAGGAAGAATAAACGGACGAGACAGGACATAATGAAAGAGAGAGCAACATCACTAAGCATAAACATACAATGTATCTGACTAGCAAGGCCGTCATCTCGTCACTCTCCCTATGGCCTATTTCAACAAGTGCTCTGCCCAAAGCAACCTAAATTTATAGAAGGCACAAGATCCACCCCTTTGTCAACTTAAGTCATAGTTTGAATTTTTAAACCTCCCATTGTAGATGACAAAATAGAAGAATAATATAGTTATGTTTTTTTCATCCCCAATGATGTAACTGTATTCCAAGCCTTTCCAATGTCAACCGACTTGTTAATATTTGGCCGTAGGATTAAAATTTCACAACAACATACACCAAAATATGGTTTGCATAAGCTGTATGAGTTTGTGCAGTCAGCCATTGATTCAGTCGCAATTGTTCATGCTGGGTATACTGTATTATGTCCACAAGGTGGAGGCAGTATTCTTAATGGACAATACTGGTCTGGATGATAAACCATCATAACATCTCTTGGCTTCCCTGAAAGTTGACCTAAAACTGACCGATCTGCATCGGTCTGTACGGATCATTAACATAACAGTGAATCACAATTAAAATACTCAACAAAATGTCTTATCACAAGGACAAAATAGGAAGACCTACTGTTTACATTCGTGGCAGGCGTGTACACAAAATCTCTTTGGCAAAATTGGCACAAATTATTTTATTGATTTTGACAAATTATATTGGTAACCTTAGGAGGAAGCTGAAACTTATCATCAAGTAGTATTTCACTTTATAATATAATGTAATATGTCATGCTGTTGGATGTCTCATTTGCAGTTTAGTGCACAATCCATTAGACTAAGGCATAGTTGTAAAAGCTATAAACGGTTATGCAAGGGGCTTCAGATTATTACCCCTTTCATAGTTAATTTCAAACCAACAACAGAGAAATTCAAACAACGGCAGAATAATTTAGACTAGTCATTGGCACATCATGTCCTGACTTACATTTGTTTCATTTCCCCCCCCTTCTGATTGGTCCATGTAAGTATCAGCTGATTATAGAAGGTTCCTCAGAATTATATATGCCAGGTCTCCACCCTTTCCAAACATACGTTTCTTCCATAGTCCTCTGTTCCGACATGTAGGAACGGCAAATTAAATATTGCACTTACATTTTTTCTCATCTCAACTCATATTTATCAGTTTCAAACTTTATAAATGCTTATTTGAGGTGCTTTGGGACTTTTAATGATTTTTTTGTTTATTTTGTTAATTGCATTTACATTTTTTGGGGGGTATTTATCAGCAACTACATTGTGCCATTATGGAACCAGTTTGGCCGCTGCATCGACCGCTGATGGTTCTCCTCCGGCAAAATCTCTGGCTCCTACCAAGCCTCAACATTTTGATGATCTCTCACCTGTTTCAAACAGGTGGGTGCGAGCTGAGTTTCGGCACAAGAGCTCTGGAGGAGGTGGAACATATGATGGGTCCACAGTCTGATCTGAGGACAGAGGGAGTAAGAGATGTTGGAGAATCGCTCTTGTCTGAATGTGTGATTCTGGGAAACAGCCAGCTTCTGGCCCTTCGCTCAGAGGGCGATGTGATCATTGGTGGGTTGTTCCCTGTGCATTACCTTGTCCCCAACTCCCAGAACACCTACAATAGCAAACCCCAGAACCTACCTTGCAATGGGTAAGCAGAACAATAATGCTGAATATATGTATAGATATATTTTTTTTATAAATAATAGAACATCAATAAATACACTTACACAAATTAGGATTTCTTGGAAAGTATTTGAAAATTGTGATGTTTTAAATAATCTTTTACGAAGCATTTTCTGCACAACTTGTTTGCATTATTCAAGATTTTCTAAACATTTGGTTCTATATGTTCTACAGGTTGCAATAAGGGGTTGATTGTTGATCACTATCTTAGTGTGTTCTTTTTCATGTTGTTTTGGGTGTGCTGCTTTTTCAGTTTTGACGACAGAGCCTTCCGGTGGATGATGACTATGATCTTTGCAGTGGAGGAAATTAACCGTAACCCAGCTCTGCTCCCTGGCGTCACACTTGGCTACCACATCATGGACAGCTGTGATCACATCCACACCAGCCTCAAAGCTCTTTTGTCTTTACTCACTCACAGTACGAATGGGCAAAACACATTGGGTGAAGATAGGAAAAATGTGAATAATTTAGTAGAGAAAATGAGGAACATGAAAAAGATGTCGAGGACGATAGCTAATGGAGGTAATAAAGAATGGGAAAACCTTTACTTCCCTGATGATGACAGAATGTCTATGAGGGGAAATGTAACAATAACAAAAAGCACCACAGATTCAGGAACGTGTCTTAATGGATCTCCAATCACGGCTGTGATTGGCCTTGCCTCTTCATCCCCTACTGGTGCTATAGCACACATTCTGGGCCCCTTCAGCATCCCCCTGGTGACTATAACCTCACGCTGTGAATCCAGATACTCGACCCGCAATGACGCATATTTGAAAATAAAAAGTTCTATTTTTTCAGGTTAGTTATTTTGCCACCTGTGCCTGTCTCACAGACAAACATACCTACCCATCTTTCTTGCGCACAGTGCCCAGTGATCTGTTTCAGGTCAGGGGTCTGGTTGAGCTTGTTAAATTCTTTGGATGGAACTGGGTGGGCACTGTAGGGACCCCGGTGAGATTAATTGTAAAGATTGTTACAACTATTAACTCCAACCCAACTAACCCAACATTCAACATTCATGCTGACACTACCTGGGTGTTTCTGATTCATCAGGATGACTACAGTCGTTATGGAATCCAAGCGTTCTCTCATCAGTTTAGACAACTGGGAGGCTGCCTTGCATACCATCTTACTATCCCACAATCCCCCACCTTTGTTGAGATTGGAGCCATGGCCGACACCCTCCAGAGCTCAAAGGCTAAAGTGGTGGTGGCCTTCGCTACAGAGGGGCAACTTCTGGAGCTGTTCTCAGAGGTGAGTCATCCTGCCCATGACCCAAGTGAACACAAGAGTGTAATGATTGGAGCCCAGCAGACAAAGGATGCCATATTCTACATAATATACTACTGTGTTCCCTTTCCAACCCACCAGCTTGTGGCCAGGAATGTGACTGGAATCCAATGGGTAGCCAGTGAAGCCTGGGTTACCGCTAACATGCTAACTGCCCCCCAGTTTCACCTCCTCCTGCAAGGCACACTGGGCTTCTCCTTCCCAGGAGTTTACATACCTGGTCTGAGAGAGTTTTTGTTGAAGGTGCGGCCTAAGGCAGAGCCTGGTTTTGAGTTTCACAACATGCTATGGGAGGAAGTGTTCGACTGTAGGTTGGAGTTCACGGCAGATCCTTCCAATATAAATGCCAACGACTTTGAAAGAGTAATCGAGCAATATGATCAACATGAGTCCAAGCTGAACACACATCTTAAAACATATGAGGGGGAAAAGAGGACTTTCCTGTTTTCAGCCCAGGAAAACACTACAGGTGCACCTGAGAGGCCTGTGTGCACAGGCTCAGAGGATCTCAGCAATGTGCACAACAGTTACACAGAGCTGTCCAAAGTCAGAATATCCTATAACGTTTACAAGGCTGTGTATGCCATCGCCCATGCACTGCACAATTTACTGGAATGTGGTTCTGTTGGAGCCACCACCGCTGAAGCTGGGTGTAAGAAAAATGCATCAAAACCAATAGAGGTGCAGAAAACAGTAATATGCATGTATATACTGGCCATAAAGTCACAAATCCCTAATTAGATAGCGATTGTTAACTATATCCTGTTTTTGCGGGTAATGCAGCTATTGGGCTACCTGAAGATGGTTAATTTCACCAACCAGTTTGGTGAAAAAGTACATTTTGATGACAATGGAGAGCCTGTGCCCCTATATGACATTATCAACTGGCAAAAGGACAGCAAGGGAAAGATTAGGTAACTTAAGAATACTATGTCAAATTTAAACAAAATCCAATAATTAATAAATTGACAATAAAAAGAAAAAAAATATTATTGTTTCATTATTATTTAAGGGCTATTAAAAATGAAATATTTTGCCCATTTGCTCATATGTAAATATGTTCCCCAATAAATTAAGATTTGTTAAGGTGGGAAGCTATGATGGTTCGGTTCCAATGGATCAGCAGCTGCAGCTGAATCAGAGTAAAATTGTATGGACAGGAGGCCTATCACAGGTCGGTAATGAACCCCATCATTCCCATGAACTAAACTGTATCACTAAAAATATATATACAAAGAATAATTCCTATGTTTTATTTGTTTTTAGGTTCCCGTGTCTCTTTGCAGTGATCCCTGCCCGCCTGGAAGCAGGCAGGCTAGACGCCCAGGAGAACCTCAGTGTTGCTTTGACTGCTTACCATGTGCAGAAGGAGAGATAAGCAACCAAACTGGTACACAGATGTGCTGTTTATCAATTATTTTCATTTGTAATCTATAATTGGTCATAGACAGGCGAAGAAGATAATGTACATGCAATAATCAACATTTTAAAGCATTATAATAGTCTTCATCATCCACATTTTAATCATCAAAGGTTGAGTACCTGCCCATAACCTATGGACACTTAGGTTATAAATGTATATAAACATAAATCAAATGGTTACTTTTACTTGTTTTCCACACACAGATTCTACAGAGTGTACAAAATGTCCAGAGTACTACTGGTCTGACAAGAGGAAGGTGGAGTGTGTGGCCGGAGTGGACGACTTCCTGTCCGTGTACGACACCATGGGCATCATCCTGATCACGCTCACCCTGCTGGGGGTCGTCATGACAACCGTCATCACTACTGTCTTCCATCACTTCCGTGCCACGCCCATCGTCAGGGCTAACAACTCTGAGATCAGCTTCCTGTTGCTGGTGTCACTAAAGCTGTGTTTCCTCTGCTCCCTGGCCTTCATCGGCAAGCCGTCCACATGGACGTGTAGACTGCGCCAGGCCGCTTTCGGTGTCAGTTTTGTTTTATGTCTCTCCTGTCTGTTGGTCAAGACTATTGTGGTTCTGCTGGCCTTCCGATCCACTGGGCCAGGTTCTGGAGCTATGAAGCTCTTTGGCCCCGCCCAACAAAGGACTCTCATCCTGTGCACTACTGCACCTCAGGTAGGCGGTGGGCCGTTAAGATTTTGAACAGAGCTGGCCATTCATCTTTGTTTAAATGCCTTTGCTTGATCTCCAGGTTTGTCTCTGTGCTGGTTGGCTCTCAGCAGCACCCCCATTCCCATTCAGGAATCCAACGTACCAAGCCTCAACTGGGAAGGTAAATACTAAATGTACAATGACCATACTATAACTATAAAATAAAACACAATTGCAATGAAAAAACATTTTTAATTTGCATTGCTTGGAAAATATAAGCATGTTCAGAAAGTCTAGCGAGTCTGTTCCGGAATGATCTGATCATGGTAAAACCTGGATCGCTAACATTCTTCTGTCTTGTGACCAGATCGTGGTGGAGTGCAGGGAGCTGTGGCCCGCTGGGTTCTACCTGGTGCTGGGCTACATCGGCCTGCTGGCGTCCCTCTGCCTGCTCCTCGCCTACCTTGGCCGCAAGCTGCCCGACACCTTCAACGAGGCCAAACTCATCACCTTCAGCATGATCATCTTCTGTGCTGTGTGGCTCTCGTTCATCCCGGCTCACGTCAGCTCCCCAGGGAAATTCACTGTGGCCGTGGAGATATTTGCCATCTTGGCCTCCAGTTTTGGGTTGTTGTTATGTATATTTGTGCCTAAATGTTTTATTATTTTAGCGCAACCTGAGAAGAATATCAAGAAGCGAATGATTAAATCTCCCAGATAAAACAAACTTGTTTAATTATTCAGAAGTTAGTTTTAATTTACTGCAATATCAACTAAATAATCATGAATGATCATCGTGAGAGGGCTAGCCATATTTTTTAAGTAATCATTTTAATCCTGTCTGTATAGCAATACAGCAGTTTGTTTCTCTGAGAGCTGCTGTTGCTTAGGTTTATTTGAATCTGCACAAACTGCACAGTGAAAGTATTTCAATAATGAAAATGTTTTCTTTCACAATTCTTTGGGATATAACTTGAATCAAATGTTACATCATATCTATATCATAATGTTTAATTCTGCCGAGATTAAAGAATCCTTTCTATCAATGTGTCAGCTCAATGTGTAGCGTTCATGATAAAGTAGAATTTAGTAGAAGATGTTTCATGAGGGCGTATTAAAGCATTTGTCAGCTGAGATGCACACCTCCACTTTTGGGGAGGAACACAGACAGATAAAACTATCCACATGTTACGTAAGTGTAGCTCGTAGCTTAAAGATATACTTCTCCAACAAGCATCTTCATATTGAAAAATGTTCAGCTGCATGACGCTAATCCGGCTCAAACTGATGATATTCCACCTGCACCTGCTGCAGTCAATATTTCTAACAACGCGTCATCAGAATCAGAAGATAGCCATCATTGATATAGCTGCTGGCCCAGAACTAGCTTCTGTCAACTGTTCTGCATATTTTTCAAGAGTTGATACCAGCAGGGATAATGGCTATCCAAACAGCTCAGAAGTCCAACATGCTGAAGGTGATAAACTAGGCCTAATTGAAGTTATCTGGTAGATTCCATGCCAATAATGCAAGCAAGAAGCTAGGAATACCCTGTAAGCCAATCTAGCCAATTAATACTCAGAATACAACTCTGGAAAAATGGACCAACCTGTCATTGTGATACTGTGCCAGTTCTGCCAGAAAAACAATTTTCTTCACCAGGACACATGAGAAACACAGAACAAAGCTGATCCCAAAGGATGTTAGCCTCAACTAACAAGTCGACACAATAAGCACAATAAGCATAGTTTAAGTGCAGCAGAATAAGCAGAATGAGGAAGCAAAGCTCTGAGTTGTTTGCACTAACCACTGGCGTACGGTGATCTGTAAATATTCCCAACACAATTGGGTAGATGAGTGTCTACTAACCAGGGGCGTTGCGAGGTGGAGCGATTTTTTTTTTGTTTGTTTTTTTGGGGGGGGCTTTTGGGGGCCCTAGTAGTGGCCCGGGGCCCCAAGCAATTGCCTGGTATGCCTAATGGGACGCGGCGCCTCTGCTACTAACGAGGCCAATGTTAAGGATATACCAAAGGGTCATTGTACGAGAGGAACTCTGAAGATTTTGGCATTTTAAAATGTGAATGATTCAAATCAAGTGGTAGCATTTGGGATTTCTCCTGTGTGCAGAATCTGACGTAATGCTAAAAGAGGGCAGCACCCATCTCATCATTTATATAGCCTAGATGTAACACCTAGTGAGCACTTACATTTTAAGGATGGGTGGCTTGGTTGCAGTTTTTCTGACACAAAGCTTGACCTTTTTTTTTTTTTTTTTATGTTTTGTGATTTCTATGTATAAATCTGTGGGAGGTCTAATAATGAGAACAGAGGCTTCATCTAATGCAGAGAATGCCACCAATTCTGTTGATTGTTGGCTTCGGGGTACTCCTCAGCTACCTGCATTTACACAGAAAGGGGATTACATAATTGGGGGTGTATTCCAAATGCATTACTACATGAAAACAGTGAAGAAAAACTACCCCAGCCCTCCAGAGCCTCTCAAATGCACAGGAAGGTGAGTTAGTCGGAGAAGAAAATAAAGGGGGTTGATCTATATTTCAACTTTGAAAGCAAATTAAATATACCGTCATGAAAGTATATATATTTTTTTTATATTTTTGTTTACAGCATGGAAACCCGGGAACTGCGCTTCTCTCGTGCAATGGCCTTTGCCATCAACGAGATCAACAACAGCTCAGATCTTCTGCCGGGGGTCGCGCTTGGTTATAAAATCCATGATTCTTGTGCCTCAACCCCCATGGCCGTGCAGGTGGCGTTTCAGTTTACAAATGCCCCACCTTTGTATAAAAGCAGTAAAGTGTGTTCGCAATCAGGAAGGGTGTTGGCAGTTATTGGTGATTCTGGATCAACGTCATCCATCAGCATATCTCGAATCCTTGGGCCCTTTGACATTCCACAAGTATTTAATTTATTCTGCAGAACTCTGCCATTATTGGGCTTCTATTTTGTAAAAATGCATCGTAATGTTT